>NC_041046.1:34194282-34281782 GCF_900634775.1 Gouania willdenowi | reverse complement strand
TCCTTGAAAATGAAACAGGTTTGTCAATTATATGGAATATCAAACTTATTATCTGCAATGCAGTCACAAAAACAAATGGGACATTGTTGACCACAACAGTGTGGTTATACAACAGAAGAAAAGGTAAAGACCAAAGCAGGTAGAGGATGGGAGATTATCCAGCCGGTGTACATCTGCCAGTGTTCAGTCATTCACCAAGGACTAATTACCCCCTAAATTATAGGCATACAAACACATTAGGATGAAACAGCTCCTCTAATTGTTTTATAATTTATTCATTTATCATTTTAATTTGTTTCATCGACTGAATTGTTTTCTTTCGAATGGAGATCAACTTCCATTTTTTTTTTTTGCTTCAGGTTCTATATTTTTCACAAGACTTGGTAAAAACACTGAAGCATCTCCAAATTAACTACGCAAAAGCAAGCCACACAAAGCATGCACTTTCAGATTCTCAATATAGTTGAGCATGAAGCATACTTTATATTGGCATTCTAATCTTTTTTGTTGTACTCATTTTTAAGGTTATTAAGCAAGATCAAAACCCCACAAATCATAAGCTTTTAACAGTAGGATAGAATAAAAAGGAATACAGACTAAGCTTTTTGCTGCTTTTAGTTGTCATGTGGCAAAGAGGAGGAACAAACTGCCAGCAAATGTGAAGTCAGCATCCAATGTGGTAATTTTTAAATCCAAGTTAAAGGCACTCTTTCTCTCTATCATTTTGAAGTCCATCAAACAGACTTGAAGTATAACAAAACAAGAGAACAACAAAAACATTAGGCTCCATGGGCAAAAACACAAATTCAAAGCAGCTCAGCACCACGGATAGCGACCACATCATTTTGACACCCGCTTTAACCATTTCAACTCAGAGCCTGCATCAGTAGCTATAAAGTTTAGTAAAACTGGCACAGTGACCCACATGTTCACAAACACTATTTCAATATCAAGTACTATAGGCCGACTCACTACTATTTTAAGGACATACGACCAGTCTTGCGGTCCGCGAACTCATCCACATCACTTTAACTACAGGTGACCGATTGTGGGACCCATGCAGCATTCTCAAAAAACGAGCAGTCTTTCGATGTGCGCTCCCGGCCCGATGTTCAATGGCCATACATTTATACATACTGTATCTGATAGAAAAACACAGTGTATAAATTAAAAAAACCTAAAAGCATTAAGTCTCCAGATGCTTATAAGTACTTGTTATGAATGGGCAGGTAGGCGGGCTATTTCTGCGTATTCTGATCAGTTTCAACGGATGAGTTTCTATCTCTACATTAAGTCTCTTCCTCACTGTCCCACGCCTGCATATCAGTCCGTTTACAGCTTTTTATGGTCACTTTTTATTGAATCCAGACTGAGATAGCGCTCCGTCCGCTCCCGTGCACCATCGCCTCAGTAGCGATTATGTTGACACAATCACTTCTGAACAAACGTGACGTGGTTATTTGGCACCTTTATGCTGTTTATTTCTGTCATAAACCTGATAATTTTGACTTTATCCAGAATGTTTCAGCGCTCTCTCCCTCTCCGTGTGTTTGTGCGTGTGTGTGTCAGATACGTCAGCTGTCAGCCTCTGTTTGATAGCATGCAATAAGTCTCGTCTATTCTTTTGAGAAAGGTGCCCACCAGCCGGTATGTTGTAAAATTTAAGTCTTGGATTGTTGGTACTCCTATTTGTGCAAACAACAATGCAACACAATGGCATTGTCGTGTGCCGATGCTAGTACAATGCAGTTCTCTGGTTGTCTAAATTGCGCGCATGCACCTAATTTAGTATGTATACATCACATGAAATGCGTGCCGCCCCCTCCCAGTCCCCCTGAAGCCCCACCCCTAAAATGTTCTATACAAATATATTTGCCTTGCCTTGCTTTTTGAAAGAATGTTGACTAAAACTTCTTTTCATAATAATGCGACTATCAACTTGTTTATTTTTACATACAAAAACACATTATGTTCTGAGAATATAATGAAGATTATAAAAAACATAAATGATGTATTGTTTTATCCATGTCTTTGTGTTTAAAATTGGCTAATGATGGACAAAATGAGCAAGTTGATTTAAAGGAGGTATCAGAATAGTCTTTAATGAATATTAAAGACAAAAAAAATAAATAAAAAAACCAACAAATGACAACAGAGACAAACACACTAAAGCCCAGACCGGCTTTGATAGCGTCAGATATGATGCTATTACTTATTTGCATATTTCAATTTTGAATCTAATTTAGAAGTAATGTTTTGTCATGCAATATGCAAATAACATACAATGAATGGATGTGCGATGAGTGAAACGTGTAACACACATTGAATTAAACAGTTTTAGACTCCTCATACGTGGCAAATTGAATTGGCATAAAAGCTACTCAAGGCAATTGAATTGTAAACCAAAAAAACTGGTCTTTTATGTTTGTGTTGTTGAAGTTGAGCATGATTTCAGGACCAATAACTGCATTAAATTGTATTTGCTTGTGCATGATAACACATAGTAAATGTATTTCTATTTCCTTGCAGTTACTCAGCAGTTTGTCGATGTCCTTGATTGACACATTTTATGCAAAAGAAGAAAAAAAACCTGATAAAATGCTGAACCTTTGCTGGAACCAAATGACAACATAGAGAAGTAATGTAGTCTAAGTCTACAGAAAGTCATCATGTAACAACAGCAGCAGCAGATGGGTTTACAGAAGAGACAAAGAATAAACCTACCCTATCGTGGGAAGGCATATGTGCTTTGGATGGAATCTTAACTCTTGGTGCGTAAATGTGGCAGATGTTTTCTTTAAGATTGCTACTTTAAAACCACAGTAACAGAAATGATAAAGTGGAAGAAGTACAACCTGTGGTACAAATCACCAACATACTACAAAGAGAAAAAAAACGTGTTTTCATAACACTTCTTGATCCATAAATACAGCAATAAGCGTATTCCAGTAAAACTGAGTAAATAGTCATTATTATATTAATCAGCTTATTAGTTTGTGTGGATGCAGAAATATTAATGGAAAGTTTAAAGGAAAATATATCTTTAAAAAGGCTCTGGGGCTGTGTGTTTTATTGACTTTACTTTATTAATGTAACTGTTATTTTAACTGCACTCAAATACCAGTTTAATTGAAGTAATTTGTGCTTTAGGGGCCAGGCAGTCACATCAAGACATTGTGTTGTTCCAGGCTAAGAGCAGAGATATAAAACAGCTCTGATATTGAGTAAATGACAGGCACTCACTTAAGTTGACAACTGCCAGTTACAGCCGGGGGTGTCACATGATCAGTTATGATGGGCCTTCATGTGAGTCACTCGGAGCTGTGGCTCTTAAAAATGAGCCAGTGTGACCTTTCCCTGGGGGACGAGGGGCTGTCGTGAAGAGAAGTGCTGATGTAGCAGTTTTTACAGCAGCGCTACTGCTTTTTGTCTTCAGTGTTCATAACCTTTACTGCCAAAAGCTCTGTTACTCACAGTGTTAATGAAAAGGGCCGATAGGCTAATCATAACAGGCATTTTGAGCCTAAACACTCTTCAGTATCAGCATTTTCACTTGGCCGCAGTCAGATTGTGTTAATAAAGAGCGTGTTCTATTGTCTCGGGTGTAAATGGGGCAGGAATTTGTTTATTAGTTTACTGAAATAGGGTCAAGATGATGACAAACTGATGCCGCATCTTTCAGTGGGCCTTGTAAATTATTCACTTTTCAAAGGCCCTCACATACCCTATGTGTGCATATCTGTACGTGAAGACAATTTCCCTCCACCTTGCCTAATGCACCATGTTAATGCATTCATTTTCCACATCAATGGCTGTTACTCTGAGAATGTGTGGGTGAAAGAGTAGAAAAATAAGAGATATGCATTTTAATCTGTTACTTTGTCACTATTTTCTTGCCCTGAATTGGAAGTTTCATTGATATTTCATATTGTGGATGTAGATATATGTAAGATTACCCTTTAGGGACTACTGCCCTTTTTGAATTAGTACTTGGAATAATCAAATACGATGAATTTTTATTCTCCCTAATCATGGAAAGCTAATGTAAAAACAGCCGAGCCAGAGTTGATTAAAGTGCAGCAGAGATTCATTGAAACTGGCTCAGAGCTCAAAGGAGTGTTTTAAATAGGAGTCAATTTAACAAAATGTTATGTTCCTAATGCGAAGGTAATAAGATGGGTTTTTATCTTATTTAGAAGGAGAAAAAAAAGTGAGTCGTTTCAGAGTGTGCTGATAGAGCTTTCAAAGAAGAATACTTGGAGTAAAGGAGGGCTATGAATATCATCAAAGAAAGAGACTTTTGATCATGCGTTTAGCGCCTGATGTATGTCAGATTTCAAGCTGTGATTACCTCCAGCATGGAAGCAGCCATGAATTAGATTATCTAAAACGCACACTTTAGGTATAGGGTCAAGAAAGCGCTGGCATTTTTTTTTGTCATGTTTTTTTGCAAATATGACAATGGAAATCTGCTGCATTTGGTTTCAGTTGGATCAAAATGTAACGTGCAAATATCTGAGATGCAATTTCCCCCCAGGACTAATGCGGCTCATTTTAATTGGAAGGTATTAGGGTAATTAAGATCTTAAGATAATTTGTCATGTTGCCAAAATCATAGCAAAGTTAATTAAATGAATCCCACAGTCCGGACATATCATGAAAACCTAATGAAATTTTCCCAGCATGTCTTAGAATATTAAGCATGGCTTAAAAATGAGGCTTATGTCACTAATACAACACAGTTTTTTGTCAATGCACAAATTGGAAATCTAGTGTTATCCAAACTGTAGAGAAATACAGCACACCTTCGTCACTGAAGAAGTATTGTGTCACAGGCAACAATTAACAATAAAATAAAGATACATTACTGCATTCCTCACATAATTCCTACTGCCTACTTTTTTTTCTATTTTGTTAATTCATATTTTGCATTTTTGAGAATTAATTTGCATGTGTTTAGATGCTATCACATAACATAAAAAAAGAAAAGAAAACGAATTAAAAAAATGCACTAAAAATCACAGATGCACTAAAAAACATACTTTGCCAACAGCTACTTTCTGCAAATATTAAATGGAATAGGCAAGGCAAGGCAAATTTATTTGTATAGCACATACACAAGGCAATAACAACAGCCTAAAAGTCAATAATAACAATAAAATCAGCAGTAAAACATTTAAAATCAGCAGTAAAAACATTAAGTCAACAATAACAAGATTAAAAATATCTCTCTTAGTAATATGCAGTAGATAAAAAGTGTGCCTTTAACTTGGATTTAAAAATGCTCACATTGTCTTCAATAGGCGTATTATACAACAAAATAATTATCATATGATATATTTTAGAGCACAGTAAAATGTGTGAGTTTAGGTGGCCAAAATGATGATCACAATTATTTTGATCAATATTGTAATCAAAATTATAATCACAATTATTTGTCATGTTTGGATAACAAATCTGTTTTTATTACACTACTTTTAAACAAACAATATGTGTAAAGTTTACAGTGCAAAATGTAGCTTTGAATAAGAATTATTCTAAACAAATGAACACAAAAATGTACCCAAGAATTAAAAGTACCAATGCTAATAACTAACTAAATACATTATTAGAGAGCAGAGCCCGTATTTTAAATGTGAATTTTGCCGACGATCAGGATTATTTAATTGTGGCATCCAATATCGTGATCATGATTCAAGTTTGATTAATTGTGCAGCGCTGTATTACATACAGTACATATCTATATGCGTACGTATAAATGCAGATATTTTTGTAACGTATATATTGAAGTCTAAAAATACATAAAATCAACATAAAATGTAAAAAAAAAAAGCCTTGGTACACTATTGACCACTATCATCTGCGATGAGTTGATGACTCATTTGTCTTTATAACAATGCATTAAAGGATATGATACTCTCACGGTAATGCACTGAAGGAATGAGTGAAACGCCTTGCAGTAATTTGAAGGGGAGAAAATGTAATACTAAGCTATCTTTGTAACATTCCTCACAAGATTTACACTCTCTTCTTAATCCTACTTAACATTTTATTCTCTGACCTTAAGAAATTAATACTTTTACGTTTTCTTTCTTATCAGCCAGGTTTAAAAAATTATTTCATCATTTTCCTTGGCAACAAATCTTTTGCTTTTGTCTACGGATAGTGGTGCCACGTTTCAAGTCAATGTCATATATATTTTTAAATCCACGAGAATATGACACCCAGCCACCCTGTGGTTGCTAGACGCTAATAATGCAGTTTTATATGAGCTCTCTCTCTGTCTCTCACTTCTCCTGCACTTTGACACCCCGACTAGCTGAGATGATGATACAAACAGGTTAATCTAGCAGGTCTTGTTATGGCACGAGATAAAAGGCAGGATTTAAAAAAGGGTTCTTTCCATGTCCTCTGTCTGTGTTAATTGACTGATACAGATTGTTCTCCTTACCCTACACACAACAGTCCAATCCAGTCCCCTCACCTTTCCGTCCCAACAATAAAACTTGTATTCTTAAGAAGCTTTAAGTCTGAAGAAAATCTTTACTTCTAATCGTTCATTTTGTAGTGGCACAGAATATTTGCTCTGCTATATTTGTTACCCTGGTGGTTGTTTTCAGAGCACAAACTTTACATCTTCTTTGTTCCAGGTTAGCTGTCCACATGGAAAAATATCCTTTAGGCGAAGTAGAGACCCCATAGAAAGTACAAGCACCCTTCACCGCAGTTGTGTCATGATTGACATCTGTGTGTATGTGTGTGTGTGAGGGAGAGTCAATAAATGTAAAGTGCTCTAGGACAACGGAATGAATACAGTTGTCCTATAAAAGGTCTTTGTTTTATACAGCTGGAAATTTCTGTTTTTGAGGCCCATTGGCCGGTGTTTTTTTATGGGAAATTGCATTTTCTCCTTCACGGAATCTGTGTTTTCCTTTTAAAACGTGTTTAAATATTGATCATGGGGGTAAATGTGTGAGCCAGTGATTGTCGCTGGAGGGAGACATGTTCCGGATGTAGCCTAACCTGAGAAAATTAGGATCTAGGTTCAGTGCACCAAGCGTTGCTCATATCAAACTGAGTACGGATCAGACTGCTTTTTTCTGTCCGAGTCCAACACAATTTTTCTCTTACTAATGACACATTTATGTTTGTTTTTTTTTGTTGAAAACTTTCAGGAAATGTCGATAGATGAGTGCGTCTCCGCTCTGTCTGTTATCTGTATCCATCTGACTATGCCATACATCTGTCATCACTTCTGTATGAACTCTAAAGACTGAATTTAGTTGAGCCGTGACTTTGTAGAATATGTGCGCAGTGTAGAATATGTGTGCCCTGCCAGGTTTGAGAGAAGCAGTGCGATGTGGACTTTGACAAGTGTCTGCGATGCCCCTGCCTTATTAACGAGGAGACAGGAGATGTTTGCATCATATGAAACAGGCCCCTTGACTCCCTACATACAGTAATACGCTGTTTTACATTTAAAATGTTCAATGCCTTATGGCACAGTTATGAACAAGCTTGGATCAAACCCAAGCATCATTTTTAAATATCTGTCTGAACCCGGGCCAGGACCGGTTCAGGTATTCATCCTCTAGTATCAATACACAATTCCATAGGAGTTTGAGATTCTTGCTGGGGGCAAAAGAAAAATTAGAATTAAATATATAGATTGTCTCGAGATAAGCGCCACCCACAATATGTGTAATATACACAATAATGTCAAAATGATTAGGAACATAATTGATAATGTTGACTACAAAAAGGTGCGTTGATGTTGCTGCAGTACCATACATGAACTGCTAGGCGCAGTGTTGCTTCACCGTTTACATTGTGAAGAACAGAAGAAGAAGAAAATTTGGGACCATTTCATTGAAAACGTATACTACACACTTGAGGTAGAACTAACGTCTGTGACATAAAGGAATCAGTAAAATGTTAGAATCAAAGCAGCAGAACACTATTTTATGAAAACTGTAATGAAAAGTGTGCAATGCACAAGCAACAGAAGATTTTGCCAAGCTTTGAATTTCTATTAGTATCTATAAAAGTGGATCAAACATACAAATGTGTAAAAACGCGCTTTTGAACAGGTGAGTTCAAAGGTTCAGTTCGGTTTTTGTTTGTTCACCTTTTTCTTTGTTTGTCTATTAACCATAGAGCCACGGCTCCTGACCTCATTGAAAAGTTCATTCCTTTTACTCCTTTCTACCAAGAAGCATCAAGGTCAGATGATGGAGGGATGACAGGGTTACCGACAAGAATAAAAATCATTGGTAGAGGCAGGAAGGGGAGCTTAAAGGCTTGAGTGGGTTGTTCTTCAGATTTTACCAATATTGTGTAGGATTCAGGACCACATACTCATATTTGGCCAAAAGAGCCTTCCCTGCACCTCCAATTGTGTACGATACAAAGGAGCTCTTAGATGGGACGGAAAAGTGATCCCTTCTGATATCCAGTCTCCTTCTTACTCTTCTTTCAGTCTCTCACTCTGTCATCCTTTCCATGAGCATTTAAAAAATATTAAGTCTTTAAGACCCACACTAATCCTGCCATTATGCTGTCAACTTTACAGGCATGCGTTATTTTCTCACTTTTATAGCTGTCCTGTGGTCTGAAGCAAATATAACACTTTGTATAAAACATTCATCCATTTCCTAAGTTGAGCACCCATGGTCCGATGCCACATGTTAAACGTTAGATGAATATGTTTATGGGTCAGCTGAAGAGAAGGGTAAGAATAGCAGTCGGGATTTTATGCATCTCTTGTCACCCGGGACACCCACCCGAGGCCATGAAGAATATAACACGCAGAGTAATGTCATTTAGACCTTGGCAAGCTTCTTGTGCCCCACTCTGGGGACTATCTTGCCTCCACAGTGCAATCTCTCTCATCCTCTCTATTCTCTCTATGTCTCCCTTGCCTCTTCTTTTCATCTGCACCATTGCTGCATGCCACATTGCAGAATTTCTTTTTTACACTCCCTCCTTATTCTCAATTTCCCTTTCCCTTTCCTCTCATCATTCTACTTCGTCACCCTTCTTTTTCTCCTAATTGTTTGCCCCCCTGCCTCTCCATTCTCTGCCTCGTGGTGCACGTCCTCATCTATGACCAGTGTGCCACAGAACAGCGCAATACACTACAGTGCCATGATCCAGAAACTCCACATTAACACTGGGATTTCATCCAGAGATTATTTAAGTGTGGCATGGCATGCCTGCCAGACAGGGTTCTTCTCAGCAATCTCTGTAGCCTCATGAATAGTGCAACTCTGGGAAAGAAGGGATTTGAAGGAATTTGAGGGTTGATTGAGTTTAAGAATGGTTACTGTATGGCTTTTTTTCTTTTTTTTTTTAGCTTTTGAAAAATTTCACTTCCATATGGAGTTGGATGGAAAAAAGGGTGATAGCTCAACGTGTCACAGAGAAGCTGAGGTTAAATCCCTGGTAGAATGATCCTAGTTCTTAGTTAGCTATGTATCCTTCTGAGGTTTGCAAAGTAATTTAATTTGAGGTAATTGTAGCAAGGATCCATAATTAAAAGGATTAAAATGCATGCCATTTATAGATGGGCTAAAGGAAATGAAATGATGAGGCCGCTGGCACCATTTCTGCTCATGCCCAACACTCTTTTTTTTCACATATTTTCACTCTTTTGTCATTGCATTTTGAGTCGCATTATTTAATGTCACATGATTCAAATGCAGGATAAAAATAACATGTGCCGACATTTGCAGACTCGACACCACATATCTGGCTGCAAGAAAATTGTATCATCTTCAGTATGTCGTTGATTTGATTTTAAAATATGCTACTAACCAGCTCATGCTGCTTAAATCATGTCTCAGAAAAAGTGCCTCTATATGTCTGTGTGATGACAGAGCGTGTCCTCGACTCAACATGGTCCCCCTTTCACAGCGGCAGAGGTCCTCGACCCCATCAGAGAGTCAGAGTGCCTGCTGATTTTTTGACATTGAGAGAGGATCAGACAAAGCAACTCATCAAATGTCCAATGACTTAGAGCACTGCAGGAGGAATGAGCTTTGACAGAATGCCATTTATGATTTACTGGCTCCTCTCTGCAACTCCAAGTCCGATAAAGCCAATGACTTTGTCATTGTCAATAATTTTGGCAAAATTAATACTGTCTGCAGAGTTTCGTAGAATACACTTTTAATCAGTTAATAAAATAAAGATTCTGCATCTGAAGTCACAGAAGGATAATAAGAAACCTGTTGTAACTTTAATGCTGTCAGTATGCTAAAGATAGAAAAAATACCTTTATTTTATTATACATTTTCAGACATCAAATACAGTTAAAAACATTACAAACAATTTTGAACACATTTTGACCAACTGTTTAGTTGAGCTTCAAGCCTCTTCTGTTTGCCGGCCTTGATATTTCATTATTGGTGACAGAATTGTTTAGCTGGGACTTAAGTTTCAAATACAGCTGAGTGCTGTCCCACACTGCTTTCATCCTCGTACTTCATGTTGTGCAGTTGCACTCTGCAAAGAGCTGCTACAACAGGAGTGGCAGGGGAGAGCCCTTTTGGTTCTGCAGATGTAAAGATCTACAAGCACTTAGATGCTCGGAATTTTCCCTGAAGGCATAATAAAAGTATTCTCCTATCAAGCCTCCTCCAGAGAGCCAAAGGGTGAACTAAATCTTAATTCTATTTCTTCAAAAGCCAGATTAAAAAAAATAGTTCTGTAATGTTTCTATGAACTTTCTTTTTCATCAAAATGACTGAAAAACACGTCATGCACTTCCTCTGCTATGGCATGACTACAGAGGTGAAAATAATTGGAGTACAAGTACTCACATTACTGTATATTAGTTGCTTTTATGATTACTTGTACTTTTTTGAGTATGTATCTAAATCAGTCATTCTACTTGGACTTAAGTATGTTTTAAAATAAATAAAGCACTTAGTTATGTCTACCCCAGTAAACTTTTATTCTTTTATTTAAAGTGATCAATGGACATTGTGAAAGTATGAAATGACCAGACAATAATCAAATGTATGACATCATAGCCGACCAACCAACTAAAGTAAATGTAATACACGGCGCCAAAACAGCAGTTATTTTCTCTGTTTTAGAGTTCATAAATTTAGATATACTTTTATTATTTTCATTTACTTTTGATTGAACCCATTGGTGTTATTTTATTTTTAAAATAATTTTACATTTTCTAAAAACCTTTTAATTCAGATGCCTTTGTGAAAAATAAATGAAGTTCCAATTGTGAAAGATTCCATCTTTTCCTTCTTAAGTTTATACATAAGATGTTTACTGTATGCAAGGGAACCGTATCAAGATGTAATACCAAAATAAGCAAGGAAGTAACTAGTAACTTTTACTACTATTTCATTGAGCTACTTTTTACTTGTACTTGAGTATTTTATGTATGACTCACTTGTACTTGTATTTGAGTAGGACATATCAGTACTCTTTAAACCTCTGCATGCCTGTCCTAATCAAATTCTAATAATAGAATTGCTTGGACTGACTCTATTTTCAAATCCATTTGAGATCAAGTTGTCGAACCAGCTGTGGACTTACAGATGTAGCAGATCATCCCGTCAGTGAACCCCATTTCCAGGGACAGTTTGTGGATGACATATCGATGTAGATGTGAAGCAAAGACAAGTTCATGCTTCTTGAAACAGTAAATCAGTGCTCTTGGTGCATCAGCGCTGGGTAATAACCATCTGCCATCATGAAAATAATTTATTCCCCCAGGGAATCACTAGAATATACTCATTGTCCTCTTTGGCTCGAACAGATGACCATTCACATCTATTTAATGGCCGTTACTTTCCAAATGTTTTATTTCTGAATTGCTGTCGACCTACATCATACTGTTTGCCTACCTGCAGCAGCTAACCCTTAACTCACTTACTGCCATTGACGAGTTAATGCGTTATTTCAAATCCAAACGTTCACTGCCATTGACTAGTTTTCTCGTCAGTTGGTTTTTCCGGCTGCTGTTGCTAGGATACAGTGTGACGAAGCTCTGCTGTGAACATCAAGCTTGGACCATGATGCAGCAACCAAGTGGTGACATGTAGGTGGCAGCAGCGCACCTTTGGATGATAGATTATCGGTGATGAGGAGAGGCAATGGAAGAGGAAAAGTGAGAGACGAGGCTGGAAATGGTGCTACAGGAGTTTATGGTGAAATTCCCAGCAGCTCATAGCAGCGCACACTGGACTAGACACATGTCAGGACCTAACTGGACTACTGTGGACTATTGAGAGTGTCGTGATCATGAGGATAAAGGATAAAAAAAAAATGAGCTAATTGGGTCACCTTAGCGCGTCCAGGTCAAGGAGGAAGTTCCGTGTGTGGAGAATGACGGGGGGGTGGAGACTTGGAGGACGGCCAAAATACAGTAAGAAAACCATTCAACTCTGACCCCGATAGCAAAATAATAATAATGTTGCCATCAAAAGCCCAGTCTCAGTGTTGTTTCTGCAGTTTTATAGAAGGAAACCAATGTTGAGGTGTCCCTAAAGCAAAAAAAAAAAAAGCTTCAAATTCACTGACAGGTTTTTTTTTTTCAGAAAAAGCCTGTTTTCTCAGCTTTTTGCTCTGAAACTGACGATTTGTTTGAAACTTGCTCTATTCAACTGCTGATTACGGTAGAACAAAACAAGCTAGAAATATTTCTTTTTTCTCTGATGAAAGTAGAGACATTAATCTTTCAGAATCTAGCGTCAGATTTTAGATCACTGTACAAAATATTCTGTGGGTCTTTAAAAGTCAGTCAAAATGCTCTAAAATGGCTGGCAATGAGGGGGGTAGTCATTCTGAAAATGGCTGGCACTGAATGAGTTAATTATTACTCCATGTCACACCCAGCCAAAAATTGCTGCTTCCCTCCAGTTATACCCTAAGAAATAAGGCGTTCATGACAGTACTTTTGAGGTGTGTTTTTTTAAATATGTTCGGTTTTTGTTTATTGGCAATACAAACCAAATACAAAACATTATTGATGAAGACACCATGACCAGTACAGATTCCCTTTATTGTTGGTTATTTTATCTGGGTGAATTAAAAATAAATAAATAAAAAGGATTGTATTGTCACGGTGGCTCCATACAGTTAAAAATGCCCTTGACAAGTGCACAGTTTGCAATGGAGCAAATTTAATTTTCATGGTTTGAAATTTCAAAGGTATCACCTTGTGTAATTGCTTGACAAGGGAATCCATAAATCATTGTTTAGTAAGGTCATCTTGTAATTTCATCGTCTCTTTCATCTCATTTAATCTAGCTAGGTCATTTCAGAGATTAATTGCTGTAATCTTCAAAAACAACAAATTAGTTACACACGTTCTGACATCAGGGCTGAGGAACCACACATAAAAGCATCTGCCCTGTCAAAAGGATTCTGCTTTGTGGTTTAGCTTGATATCACATGAGTTGGTAGTGTTGTACAGAAATCACTGAAACTGGTCAAAGTCATGACGGAGAATTTCAGAGTTTACATCAACATTAGTTTCCAGTGCTGGTGGACTGCGATTTTAATGTAACTAGCATCTGGCAGTGATTTATTTGTCATTGAATGCTTTATCTTTAAAAAACTGTCATTAATATTATCACCTAATTGTATATGAAAAGACCAAAGTTATTTATTATGTTTTTTTTTTAAAAGCATTTACAAATTAATGAAAAATTCAGCTTCATCAGTATTTCTGTTTATTTCATGCCATGGATATTCTAACTATTTGGCACTTTTCAGTTTCCACTTCTGAATGTACTGTACTAAGTGCAGTTTTTTTTAATTTAACACAAAAACAAAGGTTCACCAAAAAAAATCCAAAAAAAGCATGAATATGTCTTTAAATCCATTTAAATTTAAAAACATTGCTTCTTGTGTCAAATATTGTTAGGCAATTAATAGACATGAATTAATTACAGAGTCTCTAGTTAATAACCTTTTCTTTTTTATGTGTGTATATTGATATATATAAAATCACACTGGCCAGAGTTATATGATGTCTTTTTTAATTTGGTATTAAAGTATTCTGCTTCATGTTTACATTATTATTATTTTCATTGTATCCATGTCTTCTAAGGCTCTTAATAAATAAGTAGTCTCGGCTTTAGTCCAGGCGGCCATCTTGGATTATGTTGTCACCAGTGCGTCATCGCGACAGGACGAGTATGCGCACAACAACCAGAATTTATTTAAAGTGGAATTAAACATATACAAGCTGGAATTATTCCATTTAAAATTAAAATCAGAATAAACCAGCCACTTAATTTCGATTTAAGTTTAATTCGGAATGGCTATTTTCATAGGCAATTAAGCGTTTACAAGGTCAGTTTAAAGAGAATTTCATTCTTATTCTGAATTAAAGGGGAATTAAAGATGTCATGTAAACGTGGCCACTGTCTTGTCTTTTCTCAAAAGCATTTCAAAATTTAAGAAAAATATTGTATTGCATCAGAAGGAAGTCAATTGATAAAAGCAAAAATACAGTAGTACAAGTTTATCAAGTATAAAAGATGATCTTAATGTATTTGTCTTTGTCGAAGAAGAAAGAAAGAGAGAGATCTCATTTTCACACTTACCGTTAACCCAGCATTATGTTGGTATAGTTCTACTGATCATATGGTGGAGCCATATTGTAGCTCCAATCCCTCTCACAGATGGAGGTTGGAGGAGGCTTCTGGGTTGCTCAGCCCCCCTCCATGGATATGATGGACACTTAATTACTTGGCTGACAGAAGTGAGTCGCCACCTGCACCCAACAGGAGTTCATGCCAGGGCCTGACCTCCACTTCCTCCCTGGGAACCCATCAGCTAACAAAGCAGATGCATACATATGGTTACCGCACATTTCTTGTTACCATTATCAAGTCTCTTTTTTTTTAATCCAAAATGTGTTCTTGACTTGCACCTTTATTGTGGTGTAGTAAATTGTGATCCTTCATAATTCATACGTTATCAGCATTTCCACACTTATCCTTGAGTTATCCTGTACACTGACTGCTGATTTAATTGTGTGTTCATCTATTTTAATCAAAAGTGCAATATTGAAGCTTTTACTCTTCTCATATTCACCCATGCATTCAGTTGCTTTTCACTGTAACTGGCAGCTACATTTAACACCATAACACTACAGCAGCTGAGGCAGACGGTTATCACAGTTGCAGAGGAGGTGCTAACTTTCCCATTATTGGTATTTTAATACAAGAACAATTTGTAAAGAATGACATCACTTCTGGTTTAATATGGATGCATCAATGTCAGACGTACTACAGAATATCTAATGCATTTAAAAACACAAAAATAAACTAATAAATAATACATTAACTTATGGTTTAATTCCAAAGATCAAAAACAGCAGCCAGCATGCAGTTAAAATAATGAGTAAGAGTGTACAGAATATATTTCTACAACACATACAGTACCAAAGGACTGCAAGGCTTTACTAGTCAGGGGTTGATATCAAATCAATATTTCTTTAAGCATGATCCACATTAATATTTCTAATGCTCCTTTCATTAGCACTGTCCTTCCCCTGAGGTATTTATGAATAAATGTATAGGCAGAGTGTGCTTTGAAATTACAATTATTAACAGTGAGACATACCTCAACATTGCAATTATAGACCTCTTCTCGGAATAACATGATTCTGTTTTATTATCTCCTTCCTGCTTAAGGTGATAATCACCGAAGATAATTGTAAATTTTTCTGTCACATCTTGACAGTAAAACAATCTGCTGTCAGTTTTTTTAAACTCGCTCATATCATTGATAGTTTTTCTGTTCTATTACAGCCTGCTTTAGCTTTGGATGTTCGTTCTTTCCTACCATCTGTTTTGTTTTACTTCCTTCTAATGGTAGTGCTCTCTGCTTGTATGTGTGACTAGAAAGTAACCCAGTATTCATTTTACAAATTCAACTTATCATAGCGTTGTAATGTTTGTCGAGTTTACATCTCTGGAATAAGCTGAAATACCTGAACCTGAAAAAAGGAGCATGCAGGTCATAAAATGGATGTATGGCATCTTTGGAATAACAATATCTATCAAACTCTTGGCTATTAACATTATGGAAAATAATGATTGCAGAAGCTTTTATTGTTTAGCTTGTTATTATCAAAGCTACAATATAATTGCTAAATTAGGCTATTGAATGTTCCTGGTTGCTAGCTAGCACATTAGAACACAGGTCTACGTCACGTGATACAGTAGATATTATTAAACACTTAGCTGTTAGAGTTAGATACACCCTGTTGACTATTTATGACGAAATCCTATTACATGTCGGCTATTTTTACTTTGACTTGGCTGGGGATGTGATTTTTTTT
The DNA here is from genome assembly GCF_900634775.1 of Gouania willdenowi. Classification (NCBI taxonomy): domain Eukaryota; kingdom Metazoa; phylum Chordata; class Actinopteri; order Blenniiformes; family Gobiesocidae; genus Gouania; species Gouania willdenowi. The sequence goes on along the minus strand of NC_041046.1, from coordinate 34,265,452 downwards.
TTTTTTTGGCTAGCTAATTAAATGCTCCATGCTTAGCATTGAAATACATTTTGAGGCCACCAAACCCTATTTAAAGTTGAACAGTTAGCAAGAGTTTATATTTACATTTGTTATAATACAATGTTTGATCCATATAGCTTGATTAGTTTGACCAAATGTAAAATTTTCCTTAATATTATTTTAAATTAGGAGTGTCCAGCTTCCTGCTGACATTTATTTTTCCTATTTGTAATTGTCAAAGCACCACGTCAATATTTCTTAGTGTCTTTAATCTCAACAACTGGCTTCTGATGGTATAAAAATAACTGTTTAACTCAATAACTGTAACAACACTCATACCCCCCAACCATATTCCTTCATTTGTCATTTGTAAATTGTTGTTTTTTTTATGCCGTTGTTGTTTTGTTTTTGTTTGAAATTGGATTTAAATGTATTGTCTTTTTTTTTCCTTCTTTTTTATTTATGTTTGTCCAACAGTTGTATATTTGCACTATTATCCTGTGTCGGTATTTATTTTTGTTCTTACTTTTTACACATCTTATATTTTCCTATTTATCAAAATCCAACCATAAAACAGTTGGTCTTAATTTCTTTTCTACAGTCACTAAGCAAACAAACATTATTATTATTTTTTTAAACCCCTTTAGACTACACTGCCCACCTCTTCATCACTTCAGGGTGAAAGACTGACCTTACCTAAGTGTGTCTGGAGGCAGCATGACCTAGAACTGTGAAGAAAATGTGTGCTGCGCAGTGGATGGATTTTTAAAGATATCAAAAAGGTCACAACTTTTTGGAGAGCCCCATATGGTTTTACTATCTTAACCCTTTTGCTTAGCAGGACATTTTATCTGTGTTAACTCTAGTACGGAGGTTTAAAGAGGAAATGTAGGGACAACATAAGCTTGACAGGAATAGTGACTCACAAATGTATTTTGTTGGAGCTTAAATAATTTTGTCTTATGCAAGTATTGCTTACCAATGGATGTGATTATCCACAAAAAGAGGACTACAGTTTGTTGCCTAAAATTGGAGTATGAGTTATCACTTTGTGTCTTATAATTGCTTCAAGTTATTCAGGCAGCAGAATATATTAACACTTAATGCAACAATGATTATGGATTAATAGCAAACACCATTTGTTGTTTAGCCATGAATAGAAACCAAATCGTTAGCGAGTGAGAGAAGGAGACAAAGAGAGAAAACTGTTGCCTTTCAAAGCAGGAGCACTTGGCCATGTGGTCCACATTGACAAAAACAGCAGCACGCCTGGTATCTATGTGGTCGCCGTAAACACAATGATGAGGCAGACATCAACACCAGAAGGCAAGCGTCATTAACTCATCGACTGTCAAAGACATAAATTGTGTTTCAATTGTGTCGAGCTTGTACCATAATGTAGTGACCAACTGGTGCCATGTCGGTAGCAGCAACGCACCTTTGGATGAGAGATCACCCGTGATGGGCAGAGCTCAGAGGGAGAGGAAAGGAGTTTACAAGACAGAAAATGGCGCTACGAGAGTTGATGCTGAAGTTCTCAGCAGCACACACTCGACCAGAGCATGTGTAGAACTATTGAGAGTTGCGATGGTGAGAGAAAACGATTAAAAAAGACGGGCATGTCCGGGAGAAGGAGGAAGTTGCGTGTGTGGAGAATGACGGGGGAGAGACTTGGAGGAAGGCCAAAATACAGTCAGAAAACCATTCAACTCTGACATAGATAGCAAAATAATAACAATTTTGCCATCAAAAGCCCGGTCTGAGTGTTGTTTTTGTAGTGTTATAGAAGGAAACGAATGTTGAGATGTCCCTAAACAAAAAAAAATTGCTTCAAATTCACTCACAGGTTTTGTTCAGAAAAAGGCTGTTTTCTCAGCTTTTTGTCACAAACTGGGGATTTGTGTGAAACTTGCCTCTATTCAACTGCTGATTACGGAAGAATGAAGCAAGCTATAAACAAAAAAAAAATAAGTTCTGATGAAAGTAGAGAGTCTAATCTTTCAGAATCAGATTTCAGATTGTCATTATACACAAAATATTCTGTGGGTCTTGAAAGATCAGTGAAAATCATCTAACACGCCTGGCAATATGGCTGCTCTGAAAATGGCTGGCAGCCAATGAGTTAAACAGATCATCATTCTAATTCTTCAATAATAAACAATTGATATACACACATGTGCGCACGCATACACATACAGCTTGTCTTACCACAGAATCAGCTAAATCCAACAGTACAATGTGAGGGCTGAGTACAAAGTTTTTAGAGTTTGATATTTGAATTATAAATTGATCTGAGAATAATATTAACTGAGGTTGGGGCTTTTAAATGTATCAATAATCAAGAAAGGGATAGAAATGAAAGTCATTTTCTGACAGGCTTTACTGTTCCTCACCTCTCCTTCCTTTCTTTTTTTTTTTACTTCTCCTCCTCTTTGACCACCCTTCAATTCCATTCTCCAGCTTTATCTCCACTCTTTGTTTTGACTCACTCCTGCCCTTCATCTACTCCCATGAGAAGCTGCAGTCTGGCCTCAAAGGGACCAGTAGAAAGGATCCATCAGCCAGACTGGTATTCTCAGGAGAATGCTTCCAGTATGTTGCTCTGTTCTGCTCCGCTCAATGTTGTATCAATCCAACTCCAAATAGCCTTTACTGTAGATCACAGTCTGTTTTTAAATTTGCAGCAAGGCTGCACACAGCTGTAATTCTATGCCTTGTTGGATGCAAACCATCATACCTTGCATACATTTCCCCAAGCTGTTTATGTATGCGGTCCTGGTGTGAGGCCGAATCTTAGTACAGTTAATCTTTAGAATACTGTATATTATTATTATTATATGCCTAGGTGTATACAGTGAAATATTTGTGTTGTGTATGTATGTATGTAGTGAAGGGTCAGTTGTTTGAACCACATAACATATACTGTATATCTTGAGGCTTTTTGATTAGCAGCTGGAGATACCAGTATGGAACTTTAAGCCTCCGTGTTGGACCAAAACAAAGCCTTAATAATCCCCAAATAACAACATCTGGGCATGCTTAACAGTATGAATAAATAAACAAGCTCCATGGACACCAAATACCCCACACTCAATCACTTCCACTCCCATTCTACTCCCTTCCCATTGCCATTTTGAAGACTGTTGTCAATGAAGGACTGGCACTTCAGCATTGATGGTGTGCATCCAATTAATTAACAAACATGATCTCATTAGTTAATGCTAGAAGACTAAAGTAAGAATACTCCCTTGTAGTTGCAAACAACCTTTTGGCCAAAAATGAGAGTGGTTCTCTCCTCCCCAGTAACCTCCGTGATCTGTTGATGTCTAGTGGGATCCATGCAAATGCTGCTTCGTCACAATATCCATTTCTTTTTAACTCGCATTTATTCAGAAGCTTCTCCCAGATTACTCAGACCAGCCTCCTGATAATGACACTGCATCAAGAGGCAACCGAATGATATTTTTGTCTTCAAGTTATCCATGTTCATTGACATTTGGCATGTTTGTACGGTGCTGCAAGTGAAAGTTGTCACCTTTTGACACACTTTTAAAACGCAGGCATTCCTTAACACCTGTGCCTCTGTGTTTTTAGAGCACTTAGGGGCTTAACAACAACACCAGCCACAGGCTATATGGATGGCGTTTGTATGTAGTTTGTATTTTGACACCTGTGAGTGTAACCCTAAGCAACTGCAATAATAACATTTAACAGTAAGAATAAGGATAATAAAAACAACAACAAAAAGCAATCTCCCCCCATGAATTATCAAGGGTCAATGTTTTTGTTGTATTATTCATAAAGGTTTATGGGGGAAAACACACAAAATAAAAGTACAAACAACAGTTTATTGGATGAGTCACAGGAACAAAATGATCTTGCATGAAAATAAAGATAGTATTGATCATGTCTCTAAACATTCTAGACAACCACAATAAATGTTACAGGAGGAAAAAAGCTCCCCAGCTTAGAAAGTTACATTCATCAAATGTAGTCTGGGTACCATATAAATGGTGTAAACATATCAAAAACTTTCAGTTCAATCATCACTTTTTATCTCTCTTAGAAGTTTGCTTCAAAAACGTAATGCTTGGATATTAGTTAGGATGCCAGACAAGGTCACTGATCATACTCAACTTCGAAGACACACACAGAATGTTTTCTGGCCAGTGAAGCATCAGATCAGAATGTAAAACAGCATGAACATGAAACTGCTCTAAAAGATCAAGGACACAAAAAAAGAGGAATAAAAATACATGTTTAATCTGGAGAGACAATATCGACTAGTTTATTTTTGAGAGCTTGATTTTTCTTCGATATGTTTTTAGATATTCGGATATTTATGAGGGACAAAAAAGTAAAAAGACGCACACAATTAACAGCTTTCTACTGTTTCTTGAACGTTTTCATCAACAGGGATTCTTTTTTCACAAATATAGCTTTCGTATTTAGGGTACATACATTTTCTAACATTTCTGTCAACCTCTTGAAGTATTTTTTTATTTTTTATTATTTGTTTCTTTCAATCAGGCATTTTCTCAAACAGCAGGTATACAAAGATTAGCAATAGAGAACGGAGGATTCAAATTATCTTCCAATGCCCACTGGGGGAACTGATTGCACCAATCTACATGCAAATGGTCATGTTTATTACAACAAGGGAATAGCAAAGCACAAAGTGCCCTTGATTAATATCTCCATCGAGAAAGAAAGAAAGAAAGAAAGAAAATTTTGTCAATAATAAGCTATCAACCAAGTTAAATCTGGTCCTATTTTGATTTTATTTTATATCTTTGAATAAGAACTGTTATTAAAACCTTACGATTGCTTAATATGAATATTTCCCTAACAATAAAAAATCAAAATGTCACATAAATGGCAGGTATGTATCTTAATCCTCCGCTCTACAGTGCACGCCACGCACCTTTTATTTTCAACCATACTGCTTTCTTAACAGCTCCCTATAGATGTCTTTTCACTCGTCTACAATCTCATTTGAGAAATTCATCTCTCCGTCTCCGGGGTACCATGCATTATTGCTCTCTGTGGCTCTGCATGCAACTATGATAATGTGTGTCTTGGTTAGACTCCTCACATGCCAATTATGGAGGGCTGTTATTGTGACGGGCACGGAAGTCATTCAGAAGAGTGAGCGGATTCCTCTTCAATTTTCCACTATTTTTCCCATCCTAAATCAGAAAGTGCTCCAAGATTTTTAGTGATGCTATATATACTGTACCGACACTATATATTATTAATATTACTACAAAAATTAAACTGCAGTGTTTTATTAATGTAATATATGGAGTGCAATTCATGGTTAGAACCCCAATCATTTTTACAAGATGGACTTGAACCAACAGTCTCAGCTATTTAAGCTGTTAGCATTTACTTTTTATTGTGCCATGAAGCGTCAGATAGGGAATATAAAAATAATAATACAACAGTTAGGTACTGCCATCAGGCAAATATGGAAGCCCATTCATGACAGTAAAAAAAACAAAAAACACACATCCCGACAGTAAACAAAAAAAGTAGGAAAAGTTTTAAAAAAACTGAGTCATAATTATGAGATACTATGTCATAATTGTGAGATAGTATCTTGTTTATCTATCTATAAAACAAGGAATCTCTGTTGTCTTTGTAGTGTGTGTCTCAAATATCTATGCAAATCAGGCTCAGATTGACCTGAGACTTTCAACATGGCTGCTGCTTGGTTCAAAAGTGTGCAACGTTGGATTTGTTTGGACTGCAGTGATACCATTAAGGAATTATTTCATAAAATTGTCCACCAGGAGTGGACAATTTCATACAATTTTATTATAACTGATGACATCACTATGGATTGAGCCTTTGCTGGTTTTGATCACGAAGTACAGTTGGCTGGGTTAGAGGCAGCCTGTGGGCGCACCAAACCCAATCACTCTGTGGGCAGTGGCGCAATGGGCGGACGATGTACGGCCGGGGGCAGCCTGACCCGTGTGCGTGTTTGTGTATCAGAATTAAATTTGTATTAGAAATTAAGCATTTACAAGATCAGTTTAAAGAGGATTTAACTTTTATTCTGAATTAAAGAGGAATTAAATCTCCCATGTAAACCATCCATGAAAAAGCTACTTCACCTCCCACTTTTCTATAGCAAGACATACTTCCTACGGGCACTGCACTAGTAATTATGATAATTATGAGATACTATTTCCTAATTATGACTTAAAATTTTTTTATTGATATTATTTTACTTTTCCTAGTTTTTTTCGTTATTTTTTTTACTGCCAGGATGTGTTTGGACTTCCAAAGGCAAAAAAGTCCCTCTGGCCTGGAAAACAAAACAAAACATATTGTTCAAGAAATATTTCATTACTTCTGCAGTACCACCAATAAGCCACAAGTGATGGTACGTATACAATTTTGGAATTTCCAATACATTTAAAGTTTGTTTTGTCATTGGATCTAATTTTATGTTTGTACTCATTTTGTATTCAGAGTAGATGTTTCCATGCGATGTAAACTGACAGCCTCCTAAAGTAAAAATAGATATGGATAAACAAAATGATCTGTCACACTAGAGGAATAATGCTCATGTACTATTCATTATTTGAAAAGCTACAAGAAATCATTTCAATCTAGCCAACTGAAATTAACATCGTGATAGAGGAAGAAAGTCCTGGTTTTAAGTTTATTGCTTTACAGGAAAAAATGAGCCCAGAAGAATAAGAATTGTCAATGAATGCATGGCACACTCTTTCCCTGGTCGTCCTGTGCTAAGTTTGCATGTTTTCCTTGGTATATTTGACAGGATAAAAGCTGATTGACTGTGTAAATAGTTGACTTCCAATTTTCATGAACTAGTTTTGTCCCCAAGGTTAAAGCTAAAATGACAGAAATCTAAAAACATGATTACTGATAAAATAAGATGTTCATAGTAATGTCACGACTACTAATTATGAATTGGGTGTCGTATTTGTTTCTTGTGTTATTACATTTATTTTAAAGGTTGAGATGGTAATCAAACCTCTACAGTTAATCAAACAGGCGTCATAAACCTCTGGTGGATCTTTTTAAATGCAAATGTAGTTCATGTTGTTTTTTTACTTATTGTTAAAAATAGTTTGTATTTTCACAGAGTTTCAATGAAAAAGGAAGAAAACAGCTTCATGCAGGAGTTTGAAAATAATCTCTTTGAACCTCGATGGATCGCACCAACTGGATAATTAGATGTTTGTAAGGCAAAGAGACAAATTAGGACAAATAGGTATCTGTTTTTCTGTTAAGACAAAAACAGATGCATTCATTAGCTATTAAAGTTTGAAATACACACAGACAGAAGAGGTTTCTGAAAATGAAAACACACTCAAGAGATGAATTCTTCAGATGAAAGAACGTCATTGTATTTCATGAATTATGCATGTTTTTTTTCTATTGTGATTCAATCAAAGACAACCTGAGTGTCTTTTTTTATTTCTGAATATTGATGCCTGTTTATTTAAAAAATATATATATATATATATTTATATATCCTGATGGTAGCCATGAGCCGAGGATGAAAAATAGTTTTCTTTTTATTTTTTTTTTACCGTTTGACCTTCAACATTTGAGTAAAATTGGTAGTAAGATGCAAATAATATTGTGAGTAGTAGAGAAAAGTTTCTTTCCCTTGTGGTTTCAGAGCAGTTTCTCAATTGGTAACGTCTTGTCAACACTATAGATTTCCAAGAAAGTAGTTCAAAACCTTTCACAATTGTTTTGGGAAACTGGCAAATGTCTGTTGGGCTTTTATGCTAATAACTGGTAGTCAAATAATGGTGTCAGACATGATAATTTATTCAAATGTTTGTGATTCATCTGTAGAGGAACAAGAGTAAGAAGTGGCAAAAGTTAGTTTGGGATTTTCCATTACTGCATGACAGTTTGTAACAAAGCAGCATAGTGGAATGTCTTATTTTGGTATATTGATTGTTTACAACATATTCTAGGACAGGGTACATGGAACGTGTTCAGCCTGTGGTCCATTTCAGGATCTGCAGCTGCTCCCCACAGTTCTTCATTCTCCCTGCTGCATAAGTCATTTATCTTTTAGACCAGATTGTTCCTCTGCGTAAAAGCTTTTTTTTAACCACCTAAACTCCAGAGGCCCATGGGTGTAGCCTGTCCTGGTTGATTTTTCTCTCTTTCAAAACAGAGCCTCATAACCAGGGGTGTTTCTAGACCCCCTCGGGGCCCTAGGCAGAAGGACTACGGGGCCTGCCTGGCCCAGAATGATGATGAATGAAGTCCAGGACGATGGATCAGTAAAGAAATACTTTATTAAATAATAACACATAAAATGAAGAACATAGCTATCTAAAGTAAATGCAAAAAAAAAACCAACAACTGAAATGTGCAAAATTTTAAGTATAATAAAAACCATGAACATTGGATTTTCTAACCATTTCTCATTGTCATTTTGAAATTTTCTTTGGTGAATCTCCCATCTATGTCTGTTATTTGGAGTGGTTCTTTTCTCACAATTTGACACCAAGCATTGTCATCGATAGCTTTTGGCCACAGTGCAGGATCATCTGATATTATTTGATTTGCTATTATTTGAGTACCTTCTGTTCCGGTGATGTGGTGTCATGGGGGTGGTGAGGAGGTGGTGATGGAATGCTGTGTTGCCATGCTGCTGCTGCATGAAGGTCTCATCATGCCCTACTCTTCTTCTTTAAGACCCCCCTCATGATCTGTGGGTGTTATTGCGAGAAAGAAAATAGTATAAGAAGCAATTGTTTAAGACAAATATTTGCGTGGTCATATTAAATCTGATAGATCCCATGATATATTTTAAACTTTAAAATTTATTTTATAAAGTTAAACTGAATAAGTTCCTACTTTCATGTGTAGAGGTCTGCTGTTGGTGCTGCTGATGTTGGCGTTGTGGTGGTGGTGGTGGTGATGGTCCAAAAAACTTCAACAAAGCACCTTAAGGAAGAAAAAAGAAAAGAGCACAATGTATTTGGTTGGCTTGCATAAAGTAAAGAAATGTGCATGCTACACAAACACTCAACATTTGAGATATGTATGGAATAATTAACGAACATTAATTTGCAGGAACAACTTTAATGCTTAACGTTAACATTTTATCAAATGTAACATTTAGGCCATAGCAGAACATTTATGGATGTATCAGTTTTACCATTTGACAACAAACACTTTATTCTGGGAGAAAATATCATTAGCAGCAAAGGACTAACTTATTGTCTGGCTATGAATGTACAGCATGTACACAGCCATTGGCAACAAGACTTATGATGTGTAAGCAAAGCTGGACTACTTCTTAACATAAAGCTGTCTCACTTACCACTATCATGTTTTTTCTTTTCATCCTCTTCTTGTTTTCTTTTCTTCTTTTCATGAGCTTTGTGGGATATGTCTGCTTCATTTTTTTGGTGTGTTTGATAACAACAACAGCACAATGATGCAGGGACCGGTAGTAGTGGGGCCCGATTAGGGAGGTTCCCGACGTATCACTGTAATGTGTCCGGGGGGTTTCAAGTTGTGTCACTGATATCTGCCGTCTGTCGGGGCCCCCTACTAGCAACTAGCTAGTGACTACTCAGAAAGGGCCCTATGCAGGGGATTTTCGATGCGCTGTCGCTGCAGCGTCTCAAAGCAGTTACATGATTTTGTCATTGAAATTGACTGTCGGCCGTCCCTCGGGGCCCCCTTCAGCTCGGGGGCCCTAGGCAGTTGCCTGTGTTGCCTACCCTGTTGCTACGCCTCTGCTCGTAACTTCTGATAAAAGCTCAAAACCAAGATTTTTGATGTCTTCACACCCTTGGCATCGCATGCATGGAGAGTTTTTCTTAAGGTAAAGAAGAATATTTAAAAGGGTCCTGGGTTTTATCGTCATACCCACAAATGTTTTGTGTGGAGTTCTCGTGTTGTTCGAAGGTTGACTTTGACATGGTCATTGGGAGCCAAAATGTTGCCACTTTTACCTTAACCTGAAATTTCAATCATGCATATTAAGAATATAAAAAAACAACATATTTTAAAGGACTGAAATGTTGGCATGTTTACAGTATATAAATTGTTTAAAGGTAACAATCGCTAGTATAGTAATGAGTGATAATGTGTAGAATCAGTTTTAAAGAAGAACAAAGTAAATATTAATATACAAAAGCAAAAGTGTATTGAAGCAGCATCTTTCACTCCAGAGGATACCAATAGCAATGCCACATTCCACATCCATGTCCTCTTATTCATGGTTACTACATAGAATGATTAGACAAAGAGGTAGATTGATATTCACATGGAAAACAACAACCATTCTTCATGTTATTCACTAGACTTTTCACAGTCAGGATTGTTAGGCCTATTACCGATCAACCCTAACCCTAAAAAAACGATCAGTGATTCGATCATATGAGTAAGAATGGGTTCCGAATTTGGGTTTTTTTAGTTACCTTCGGTACTACCTGGTACCGATTCACAGAAAATCAAATGGTACCATGTTTCCATACCTACAGTAAATGCATCCTTGTGACTGATGGAATTGGAGAGATGTCGATTTTCCATGCAGGTCCTGAACATAACATTGCATGCACAAGAGCGTATTGACATCAGTACCTGCGGGTTGAGTAAACATGGCTGATAATAAGCAGTCAAAAGTATGGCTCCACTTTTTCAAATGAGATACAGACCGAGCATCTACAGAAAGTTCACTGACGTCATTGATCGGATCGTGATTTAAGACATTTCAGCCAAACACAATAATTGCATAAAATCCTAAATATCGGCTGATCCGATACAGTCGATCAGATGGGTGTAAAGCATACTATTTACGCAAGTCCCTCATAGAGTATGGTACATTTATGGTACATGCAGACAATATTTATTATTGAGGATGAATCTCATTTGAATAAACAGTAGCGTCACAAAAGAAAAAACCTTCAAGATTAAAATCCGGGTTAAGATTTGACTCTATCCGATAAAGATCTACGCAGCAGTCATTAATTGTTTCTTTCTGTGTTTTTTCTCTATAGATGGCCCGCTGGGACCGCGAGGGCTAGTGGAGGCAACAGAAATGTGCACACAGGAGTGCCTTGTCCTGGGACATTCAGATAACTGCTGGATGCCTCCGACACTGGGAACATACCAGCAGCCCAAGTCCCCAGTGCCCAACTTTGGGTCTCAGAGGGAGTGGGGTCCTAAGGACAAGCTCCTTAACGGACACACTTTGACCAGAGCCTGGAAAAATGAAAGTGGACGCAATGAGCATTTTGGTGACAGGAAGCAGTTTGGGAGTGGAGAGGGACACTTCACCAGCAGTAGCATGGCTGATATTCCACTGGTGACTCTGAAGTCATGCCAGCCAGCCTCCTGCCCAGACAGCCCTAAGGACCAGCAGCTATAAAAAGAGACGTAGCTTCTGTCCTGAAAGGCATCCTGACATTCAGACCAGAAAAAAACATGGAGCGTCTTATCAAAAGCTCCACTACTATTGCTCTTTTCTTCTTTCACTTCTTCACTCCTAGTTTGATGCTTTTGCAGTGTAATAGCTACATGTACTACGTGGGCTACAAAATAGTGCTTATGCTGTATTCTCTCCAATTCAACATTAATATGGCTAATGAGGATTTTTTTCTTTTTGTAGTCCTCTGTGGATTTCTTTAATGTTTGCTGAATTGTTTTTTTTTTACATTTCTTGGGGGAAGTAGGTTGACGCTTGGACGTACACTAAACTAACTGAAGTGGAAACCAAGATAAAAGACTACCATGGTTGACCATGATATACAAATATTTGTGGTGTGGTTGTTCAGGACTGTATTAATGAACACGATCAAAGAAGATAGAATTACATTTTCAAAAAGCGATGTTCTAATAATGCTGTTTGTGGACACTTGTTTATTCCGTCATTGTCTCTGTGTTTGTAAATAAGACTTATTAACCACTATCAGGTATCTGTAATATCCACAGTGAATAGGACAGTTGTTGGCTTTTGTCATTATAATCGCTTGTTATCAGAGTTGTTTTTTTTTTCCCAATTGGTCAATGATCTGTAATACTGCACAATGAACAGGGAATCATTTAGGGTTACCCCTTTTTTTAGTTGACAAATCCCACTTTCGATTTAAAAACAAATTTACATATGGTCATATCCACAGGTTTGCCCAAACTATGGATTGCTTTTCTCAAACTACTGCAAACACCATAGGCAAAGTTTTTATAAGTCATTTTGTATGAAAGATGTCAGTGATCAATATGTGCATTGTAAAAGTAAAAAGCTCTATTTGCTATCCTCTTTAAAACTGGTTTTGAAGGTGTTCAGTACTATTATATAGCAATATATTTGTAAATGGCTAAATGTTTTCTCTAACATTGATCTTACTATTGTATAGATTTTCTTCAAATTGTGATATAACTGAGTGCAACTCCTCAGTAATACTTGCAATTTATAGACACAAGTGTATATAAATATATATTGTTATTATCATTTCCACACAGACTATTATTTTACGTACATTGGAAAACACAGATTAAGAAAAAGCTTCAATCACTGTGCCTTCATGAAGTTTCTTCAAACAGCAAATTGAGATGATCTAAATGATGAATAATGTTGGCTACAAAAGATTATTCCATCTGTTAATCAAATAAACTTGTAGATTAAATGTTTGCTAAATTTGAAAACAAATACATTTGAAAATAACACATTGATCCAAAAAAAAAAAAAAAAGAAATCACACCCATGCATCTGCAAACAATGGGTCAGCGGAAAAACATCTAATGCTGTGTTCACACCGAATGCGTGTTCTACGTCACCGGACGCATCTGCCGCACAAAACGTATGGCAGGGTCCGCAGAATCAAAAAATGTCCGCATTTGCTTCATACGCAGGTCTGAAGCGAAAACCCGCCCACCAGCGACTCATCCGAATCGGTGAGTTTCACTGCCTACTGAAGCAAGGAGCGCGCTCCTTTTTCTCCTCTCATAAACATAAACCACCAGTGAAAAAAGCCGGTGTGATTAGCGGCTAATGCTATCCTAGCTCAGTGCTGACTTTCATTGATGAAAACTACAGAGAGAACTTTTACCTGCTACTACCACCTCCTCGCTGATTCTCCTCCACGCCTAATCCTTCCTAGTCCGGTCGCGGTTATAAAGGCCGTGTCATACAGCTCCAGGTGGTCACGTACAGCTTCTACTCCGTGGTTGAATAGGTGAACAGACCGGTGTCCGTGTTGACGGCCTGATGTCATCATCAACAAAGACTCTGATTGGCTTTCGTCATGTGAAACAGTCGCAGGAGTTCAATATTTTCAACTCTTGTAAATGTGCGGATATGCGTAAAATCGGGTGCGCGCTCGCACGGCCAACGCACTTGACATGTGGATCGGACCACACCACCGCACAGGAAAGCATCTGGGATGCATCTATCCTTTGACTTTGTATGTAATCTGGACGTACGTACATTTTGTGGCGCATCCGGTGTGAATACAGCATAAGGGATTTTTTTTTCCATTCCACAGCATGGAAGGCAAACAACACCTTAAAACAGCATGCTAAAATGATATAACTTAAATTTATCTTGATTGTTTTGGAATAGAGTTGATTTGTGCATTAAGAAGACATTCTGTTTGTAAAGCACTTTCATATTTATGTCACAATATGAAGAAGTTTAAGTGGGATGGAGTGATATGCTTATGGCAGTATGTTTGTCAATTGTAAGGGTGTTTGACATCACAGACACTGAAAAAGTTATTCCTTGTTACTACTCTACAGGTATACAGCTACTGCAATAAATGTTTTAATTATGTGTAAAATGCTTTTGCGTGCGAGTTGGTTAACCCCAAATGATGGTCATTACCACCTCCAGCGTTTGTTTGTTTGTCTGTAGGATTACATCAAAAGTACAAAAAACAGACCTTATACGATGGAAGATTTCATTAAATTTTGGAGGGGATACAGAGCAATATACTGATTATGAATCAGATCAGAAATACAAAAAAATATCCTCCTCTCATCATATCTTGGTTTGTAATTAGCTGATCCTCATGAAATTTGACTCTGGTAACTTTCTCAAATACTCCCCTCAGTTTCAACAAGATCAGATCCTGATTTTGCATTTCATAAGAATTTTTCCCAAAAAAAGGGGTCACCTTACATCTGGACCAGCTGTATCGTTAATACTGGGGATACACATTTTTTCCAAGCCTTTAAAGTATAAATGATCATGGTTCCATGATCAGGATCACTGATCCAGATAACTGCCAATTTCTGGCAAAAATGATATTTGGCTTATTGCTGAGGTTTGCACTCTCTGAGTGCTCTTATTTTTCAATGCAAATTGGTGTTAAATATTTGACCTCAAAATGTGGTGTGAAACACAACATTTACGACTTACGAGATCCAGAAAAGTCAGACCTCAAAAATGTTCTTTGTTGTGTATAGTGATGACAAATGCTAAATAAAAGTACAATAGAGATTAATTATCCATACATTGGAGCAAAGGGTCCTTTAACAGTGTAATAGAGCAGGAGAAAAGCTTCCTCCAGGTAATAAGGAGGCATGGTGAAGTTTCCTCATAAGTTTGGGAAATGGTGTGTTAAAAGACTTTTGGTTGTTAATAGTGTCCTCAATCTTTTGGAATAGTGACAGATGCTTATCCATCACGCCATGAGGGAAGCATCTGACTGGCAATAAATTGAATCTGCAGCAGCACAACAAACCCAAACATGCAGCCAATGTCAATAAGAACAGTCTTCTGTGAACAGGCAGTACTCGGAGGGATGGAGTGATGCCAACAGATCCTGTTACATGACATTGAGCTTCAGTTTGTCTGGGGTTACATTAAGTGGGTAGTAACAATATACAATATATATAAAGAATGTGCCAGTGCCAATTTAACAAAAAGAACGAAACCAGCTCTAAACAGAACCCTGTACTTCCAATTGTGTGGAAGGAAAGATAAAAAAGTGACCAAGCTCATCTACAAAGTAACCTTGAAAACACACAGAGAGGGCACCGACCACTTACCCTGTGTTTCAAACAAAGTGAAACTACCTGTGGACATGTAAAGGGTACCCTGTCCTGCCAGTCCAGAACCTCCCCCCACCTCAATAACAAAACAAAACAGCCAATCAGAACTGGAAGACAATATCCTACAGCAGGCACCACAATTCCATGAGCCGATCTCTTTTCTTCTGTCTTCCCCAGAGCAGCTCCAACAGACGGCACATTATAGTCCTTGTGGAAGGGGCCTCGCCGTCACCCAAAGGCCCAGCTGCATCTATCACCAGTGCCTTTATTTGGTACACATGGCTCACCTACAGGTTGAGTTGAGTAATTATTCAGGGTGTCTTCTCCCTAAAGCAGAGGCAGGGTACCTTTGCGCTCAGGATTGTGCCCTGCACCTCATCCAGCTGGATCAAACATCCTCATTATTCAAGGCCATGATTCCGTAAAATAAACGTGCCTGAGAGGAGAGTTAGAAAGGGACACGGCTGTGTTCTCAGTTACAGCTCATTCACCCAGAACTTAAGAAGAACTGTTGGTCCCAGCAGAGTTGTGCACTGGCTTGTGTGGGATACACTGGCACGATCTGCACCTCTTTCTGTATTCTCGGCTCTGCAGCTCTGTGCTGCTTTCCTCGTTTGGAACAAGGAAGACACTACGTGAGTTGCCACACTCGTTAGACAGGCAAACATGCAGTAACTGTCAGCTTAACGCATGTGTTTTCAAGTTGGGAATAAGGAAAGCGGCACATAGTGCTGCACAGAGAGCACAGCTCCGTGGTGTGTTCTCTGTCTGTTGCATTGGGTGCAGAGGGGTGTAGAATGCCTTTGTGTGTGTCTGTGTGCGGATGTGGGGTCTGCAGGTGTTTTTCTGACTTGGGCGTGGCTCAGCTATACAACTATTTTGGGTCTTCCATGGACCAGTGCCACCCCGGGGCACAATGGTTGTACTTTACTTTTTGAGTTTACTCATACAGCACTGTGAACTCCAGTAGCAATAATCAATCATTTTGCCTTTTTTTTTAGCCTCATTCACGCAGGCCGTGTACGTAAAGTCACTGCACACCTGCCTGTCAAACATGTGTGACAGCTCACTTAGCGTCTTCTAAGAAAAATAGAAATATTGTTACTATATCTGTTAAACTTTACAAAATAATTCATGAAATATTGTTTTGAATCTGTGAAAAAGAGCTGAGGGGCGAGGCTTTGGACACCGCAGCTAATAGCGAGCCGCCGCTGCGCCACAGGAGGATTACTGTGTCGCGGACAGTTACCAACCCTCTGTCTGGGAAAAAGCAGATGTTAAAAAACCTAAATGCAGTTTTGTGTTCATGATCTACAATGGACCTTGCCTGTGATTTAAAACACCTTCTTCCATGCAGAGCCACATCCGTTTTCTAATCCCTTACAGGGCATGATGCTCTGTGGGTTCGTACTCTGGGAAATCAGGGGCAGTAATCAAAACAAACCTATGCTTTAGGTCATGGGAATAGGGGCCCAAGTGTGGTTCTTTCGGTTGATGATTTGGTAAATACTGCAGGAAAGTTGGGTGTTCAAAACACACATTGTTGTATATGAAGGCCTTGCCTAACATGTAAGATTTGAATAACCAAAAATTTACCAAAATATGTATTGGGTTTTTTTAGATATAGAAGATACACCTACTCATTCAACAGTTTCTCTTCTGAAAGCCCCAACCCTGAAATAATGTGAACCTGAAAGCATGTACTTAATTTTTAGCTGCATACAAATACAACAAATAGCATATGCTGGTACATCATTTGAATAGTTGATTGGTTTACCGTTTTCAGAAAAAAAATACAAGAAGATTATTAAACTAACATTTTCAAGCAATTTTTATTGGATTTAAATATTTCAGTGTATATTCAGGAAATGTGCTTTATACGCTATTTATAAACTATACTATCTTATGATATAAATTCATATCATAAAAAGTATTCATATACTTTAAATCTACACTCTTATTCCACCCCCCAACCCCTCTGGAATCTCAGTATTTTATTTTGGCATGCTCTATGTAACCAATAATGAAGGTCCAGGCAGCCCAGTAAAACTGATGAAGTCATTGTTTTCTTTATTCTTTTGGCTTTCTTTTCTACCGGTAACTTCAATTGATAGTTATCAGTCGCCCACTGGACCTGCTTAAATTCTTACTTGTCATGCTCGCTATCGACTTGTGCAAGAATATTTTCCAAGAAGCTTCAAAGCTAATTGCCCTGGAAGTGTGAGCGAAAGTAAATTATTGTCACGCCATAACCGAGAAAAAAAGAAGGTTCTTATTCACATTAGCTTTTTATAGGGCTTTCAGAACATTTTCCAGGCAGAGAAGCTTCTCTGCACAAAGCTCAGTGAATGATCAGCAGGGAATTGGTGACATACTGTACAGTAAGACATGCAAACCTATAGTTGCCATAGAAATATAGCATACAGCAATACTACTATTTACATACATTTAGAACACATCAGTGTTTATCTACTTCATCACTTATCACTTACATGAATATGGATCTGGGAACAGTCTGAGAGACTTTTGAGCCTACTGTATATAATTGAAGCCAGAAAGAATTCCTGTTTGGCACAGTGGAAGAGTCGCTCAGTGGGAGGCCAGGATATGGAAGGAGGCATGGAAAAGGCTTAAAAAGACCACATTTCTCTGTAGATTTTACTCAATTAAAAGCATAAAATCCAACAACCCTGAAGTTATTTAACCCAGAGTGACTTCTTTGACTAAAAAGTTCAGTCACATTCAGACGTTAGATATTTGGAAGTATGAAGCTATTTAGGGTCTGATTGTTTCATTTATTAAAACTAGATGATGATACTGAAATAGTTTTATAAAGAAAAAAAAACATGCTTTAAGCATAGCTTTAAAGCATTTATAACACTTAGAGAAGTTGACATGTGACTTACAGCAGCCTCGAACGTTGCACATTTTTAAATGCATAGTGCACATGAATGCCTAATATGCCTATCTAATATGTACAGTCTCTGATAAAAGAGAATAATTTAATTTACCATTTTTTTTAGGTTTGACACAAAACAATTACCACATTTTTGCTACTTATAAAACGGTAAATTAAAGGGGAAACTTTAGTGTGTTATATCAAATACAATACCCATAAAATAAAATGTATTATTATTATTATTATTATTATTATTATTATTATTATTATTATTATTATTATTAATAATAAAAGAAGTTTTAGAGAAAGTCAGGGTACCAGCGTTGTGTTATCTGCAGCAAAATCTTTTTAGTAATTACTTAATTGCCCTAGCTGCAGGACATTGTTTTTTTTTTTTTATCAGATAAATTCATACTATAAGACTCATTGATCAATAAATCAAAGATTATTTGCTCTAAAAAAAAACAACAACAATGTGAAACGTGGAAATTGCAGCTTGAAAATGTATTTTCTCTCTCCGTTTTTTGATATTTTCACACATTGCATTGTAGGATTTGAATCACTGTCCTCCTTGTCTCAAGAAATTTAGTTTAAAGACACTTCTCTGCATTGATTTATGGGACTCCACATCCCACAATGCAATCTGTAAAACTTTTCAGAAAATGTCAATAAGAGAGTGTTAACATTTGAGACCAAAACACATCAAGCGGCAATTCTGATCTTTTTCCTTTAATTTTGGAGTAACTGATGTTCAAATCCATTGGCAAAAGAACAGCAGCAAAATAGTTTCATCTTCTTTAACAAGAGGAAAAGGTGCATGACCAAATGAAATATGAAGGTCAGTGGAAAAGATGATGAGGGAACATGAACTGTCACGAAATAGCCACTGCAATAACTATGACAGATTAAGAGTCTGTCAAGGGAAATAGTACGTTAGTCGACTCTTCTTACTCTGACCTTATACCACCAATCTGAATCACTTGAGTTATTACATTCCTAGAGGTCAGTGAAAAATACTGTAGGTCAAAGCTGAATATTGAGGGCTACTTAAAAAAAGCTTTAAAAGATTTTACCTTCTGTTTTGAGTATACGGAGCAAGACACATGTATACCATTCAATATGTTTATTTATTTATTTTTACCTTGTCTGCACATACTATCGAAGGTCAACACTACATGTAGTGCAGGGGTTAGCAACCTTTGTGACATGGGGTGACAGTTTGAAATGTTCTTCTTAACAAGTCATTATCAATAATACCACATAGATACATAGATACTTTATTAATCCCGAGGGAAATTAAAAGTATTCAGCAGCTACACAGATGCCAAAAGGCAGGTTAGTAACAATACAAACAGGTTAGTAACACATACAATAATAAAAAATACTAAAATAGTGCAATGCATTATAGTAGTACAGCATCAGTGTAATAAGTAAGTGTACACAGTGCTTATGTGCGTTTAGGTCACGATCCTCTCTGGCCACGCAGTGAAGAGTTATACAGTCTCATGGCCAGGGGGACAAAGGAGTTATGACACAAAATGGAAAAACATTTCCAACATACAGGCAATTTTATTCCAGTCATATAAAGCACTGCTAATCATATTTTAGAGACATTTTTCTCTTATTAATAACTAATTTACCCCCTCCTTTTCTCAGGTGTCTGTAAGAGATGAGTAACTGAGGTCAGTGTAATCATACTGTAAACATACGATGCCGATTTCTAGCTCACCGTGCTCACATTTAGATAATTTTACTTACATTAAAAATAGAAAACAACTGTAAAAATCATATGCAAGCAAATGTTTAAACCTAATTTGAATGAATATAAATATGCGCTAAACTCTGGAAGTATATCCACTAGGTAATGTCACCATTTTTTTTATATTCAGCACTACCAGTGACGTTCTGTGACCACTAGGGTTGGGTAGGCAGAGCGTTGCAAATCGAGACCACCAATGACAATTCCATATGTTTCTGCTGGCAAGTGTTAATTCAATTCAATCCAACATTATTTGTATAAAGCAATTTACAACAAAGTCATCTCAATGCGCTTATAAAAATATAAAATTCATAATAAGAAAGAAAAAAACCCAACAAGATCCACATGAACAAGCATTTAGCCATCTAACAAAATCAAGATCGTAAATCACCATTAAAGAAACATAAACAATTATTTAATATAGACTCCATACTTTCCCAACAAGATATATCTCATGACACGACAGCGCATCCATTGTTAGTGTTGGAAACACAGAAACACGGAGAAAATGCCAACAACAACAACTTGGAAAAGCCTCAGTGAGGAGCATCCACAAAGCCAATCCTACCATTCACTGTGTAAAATATGAACAATGTTCTGACCTTACCTTTACTGAAGTTCTAGTAGCTCAGGTGTTGGTCTCCCATCTTTTAAAAGCTGTCGTTTTTCCTCAAAAGAAAGTTTCTTTATTGTCTCTAGCGCTGTCATCCTGACTGTAGTTTTATGCCGCCCACTAGCTAGAGAACGTAGCAGCAGCGGTCACTTGGGATCAATTCACTAATGTACTGTGAACTTACTTATAGCATTTAGTATAGCGCGGTTACGTCCAAAAGCAGTGTAGAGAGCTGCCTTTTTACCTAAATGGTTGTCATCTTGGGGAACTGACTGCGCATGTGCAAACACATAAAAACACGCTATGGGAACAGAGGCAGAGCAGCAATGTGTTTTTGGGAGGGGGTGTGGCCTCTTCCTGCCTTACAGCGGAGTGAGACTGTGCAGTGTCTCTGCTGTACCAGGAAATAGCGATGTTTAGTCATTTGGGCCATGAAAAGCACAAAATGCTGGCACTTTCAAACTTATATGTACTGTAGGCTATCGGAAATGTAAAAATATATTATAATTAAAACAAATAATCAATTCACTCTTGGGTAGGCACTGCCTACCTTGCCTACCCAGACTACACGTCACTGAGCACTACATACTGTAGCCTACTGCTGAGCCAGTTAAATTCTCAGAATTTTGTTTGTCCACCAGATGAAAAAAAAAAGTTTTGACTTACAAAACAGTTAGATATGTATGGTTTCTGAAAAGTCTGTAGGATTTTGTGTTTGTGCATTTCCACTTCTCTGAGTTAACAGGCTGTTCTTGCCATTTGTTTTTTTTCACACGGATTGGGTGGATGCACCTGCAACCTCCCACATAATCAGAGTCCAGGGGATAACAAAGAGTGCAGTCAATGGGCCATGAGGAATCATCAGAGCTGTTTGTGCACTTCCCTGTGCACTGAGATTGGTAATTTTGAAGTGTGAAGTTGCTTGTGGACTCAGGTCAGTCATTTGTCTTTCTTTAAGGAGCAGATGGTGGTGAGTTCTTTTGGTTTAATCTGCACCAAGTGAGCACTACAGAGCTTTGTTCGCCTGATAAAGTGGTGTAAATATACAAAAGACTTTTTCAGATTTTTTTCTTCTTCTGGTAACCTTTGATTTTAAATGAACATATGTTTGATCAAGCTACTTTTCCAGTGTTTAGAAAATTAACTCCAGCACTTATTTACTCAATATCAAGCTACCAATTATGCTTGTGAAAAAAAATTATACTGTTAAGAAAAACTGAATCAAAGCCAGTGGATAATGAAAAGCTGTGTCTACAGAGGGATTGAAAGCAAAGTGTACATTAAATATATTATGTGATATCTATGGCAGCTTTTGCAGTATGAGCTTTACAAATTTGCCATTTTTAGGCATTAAAAACTTAATAATGTGTTTCAATAACCACTGCTGTTATGATCCCAATACATGATCCTGATGAAAAACAAATGATAACCCTTGCATTATATTGTCTAGAAATAATATGATACAGGTACATCTGAAAAAAAATTAGAATATCATGAAAAAGTTTAATATTTTTGGTTACTCATTTTGATGATATAGGCTGATGACACAGAGTGAAATATTTAAAGCCTTTATTTCTTGAAATGTTGACGATTAGGGCTTACAGATAATGAAAACCCAAAATTCAGTGACTCAGAAAACTAGAACATTACATAAGATAAATAAAAAAAGATATTTTAAACAAAAATGTAAGGCTTCTGAAAAAGATGTTCATTTCTATGCACTCAATACTTGGTTGGGCCTCCATTTGCATGAATTGCTGCATCAAAGGCATGGAGGCCATCAACCTGTGGCACTGCTCAGGTGTATTGGAAGCCTAGGTTGCTTTGATAGCAGCCTTCAGGTCATCTGCATTGTTGGGTCTGGTGTCCCTCACCTTCATTTTGTCAGGCGAGTTTGCTGGCCAATCAAGCACAGTAACACAATGGTCAATGAACCAGCTTTTGGTACCTTTGGCAGTGTGGGCAAGTACCAAGTCCTGCTAAAAATTTAAATCAGCATGACTATAAAGCTTGTCAGCAGAAGGAAGCATGAAGTGCTCTAAAATTTCCTGGTAGATGGTTGTGTTGACTGTGAACTTCAGAAAACACAGTGGACAGACCCCAGCAGATGACATGGCAGCCCAAATCATCACAGACTGCGGAAACTTCACATTGGACTTCAAGCAACGTGGTTTCTGAGTCACTCCACTCTTCCTCCAGACTCTGGGACGTTGATTTCCAAATGATATGCAAAATTTACTTTCATATGAAAAAAGGACTTTAGACCACAGAGCAACAGTCCAGTTCTTTTTCTCCTCAGCCCAGGTAAGACACTTCTGACGTTGTCAGGAGTGGCTTGACATGAGGAATGCGACATTTGTATCCCATGTTTAGGATTCGTCTGTGCGTAATGGCTCTTGATGCGCTGACTTCATCCTCAGTCCACTCCTTGTGAAGCTCCCCCAAATTCTTGAATACATTTTGCTTGACAATCCTCTCAAGGCTGTGGTCACCCCTTTTGCTAGGGCACCTTTCCCTACAACACTTTTTCCTTCCACTTAACTTTCTATGAATATGTTTGGATACAGCACTCTGTGAACAACCAGCTTCTTTTGCAATTACGTTTTGTGGTGTCTTACATTTTACAATCAGTCGAGTGAACAACGGCGCAACTTGCTGCCGCTACTCACTGGTAAAGTTTTTGGTTTAAGTTTGTTGCCATCATAAGGATCGGCAGACTGGCTTATCCTCATTTTGATTTCCCTGTCCAGCATACTTTGTCCATCGGCAGCTCTGCTTTTCAACACAAAAATTGACAATATTCATCAGAAACTGACCTGTCACACCTCCTGCAATCCACTCTCTCCTGTTCCGTCAGCTCCTTTGTGTCAGCCACTCATGTTTTCACCTTCCCTCCTCTGCTGATTATATCTGAACTCATTAGGAAATCCAAGCCATCCACCTGTCAACTAGACCCCCTCCCGACACCCCTGATCAAGGCCTGTCTTGATTAGGGGTGAACCAGGTCGTTGCATCACAAGTCCACTCCCACCTTTCTAAAACCAACCTGTAGTTCAAGTCCAGTTTCCACCCCCATCACAGCACCGAAACTGCACTACTCAAAATAACCAACAACCTCCTAATGTCCGCAGACTCCGGACTCCTATCAACCCTTATCCTCCTCGACCGGAGTGCAGGTTTTGACACCAACTCCCATTCCATTCTCCTCCATAGACTGGCACCCTTTGGTTTATCAGGCACACCCCTGGTTTGGTTTGTCTGTCCCGCTGCATCCAGTTTATTCAGTTAAAAACATTCACATCCCAGCCTTCTCCACTCTCCTCCGGCATTTACCAAGGATCTGTCCTTGGTCCAATCCTCTTCATCATCTATCTTCTCCCACTCGGCCATAAAATCCGGAAACACAACGTTCATTTTCATTGCTATGTGGATGACACCCAGCTCTACCTCTCCGCAAAACCCACCTTCACCCTTCCTCTCACCTCCCTCTGTGATTGTCTACAGGAATTCAAATCCTGGTTCTCTTCCAACTTTCTCAAACTCAACAGTGACAAAACAGAGGTTCTCCTCATTGGTTCCAAATCCACTCTCACAAAATCAAAATGCTTCCCCATTACCATCGACAACTCTTCCGTCTCCCCCTCCCCTGAGGTTAAGAGTCTGGGTGTTGTCCTCGATGGCACTCTGTCATTCCAAACCCACATAAATAACATCACTCGGTCTGCATACTTTCATCTTCGAAACATCAACCACCTCCATCCCTCCTACACCCCTTCCAGCACCACCATCTTGGTCCACTCTCTGGTCACCTCCCATCTGGATTACTGTAACTCCCTTCTCTCAGGTCTCCCTCAAAAGTCCTTACATAAACTAAAACTGGTTCAGAATGCTGCAGCCCGTATCATCACCAGAACACCTTTCATCCACCACATCACCCCTGTTCTCCAACAACTCCACTGGTTCCCAATCAAACACTGCATTGTTTACAAAACTTTCCTCCTAACCTTCAAGGCCCTCTATAACCTCGGTCCTCCGTACCTCACTGAACTCCTCCACATAAACACAACCAATCGGACACTCCCTCAGCCTTCTCATCCATCCTGCCCGCATGACCACCATGGGGTCCAGATCCTTCAGTCGCTCTGCCCCCCACCTCTGGAACTCCCTCCAACCTGACATCCGAAACGTTGACACTCTGACCATCTAAAAACCCACCTGTTCAAACAAGCCTACTCACTCTGATTTTCATCCAGTTCACTACAAAACTTCTGTTTTAAAATTAATTTTTATGTAAAACTGTTAATTACCTCCCAGTAAGTCTCTAATTGTTATGTTTTATATTTGCTGCTTTGTAATTCTATGTTTTTATTGTTGTTATTTTCAACTCTACTTGTAAGGTGTGCTTGGGTTTTTTGAAAGGCATCCATAAATAAAATGCATTATTATTATCCCTCCTTGTGGAGGGTGTCAATTACTTAATTCTGGACATCTGTCAAGTCAGCAATCTTCCCCATGATTGTCCATCCTACTGACCCAGAGTAGGAGACCATTTAAAGGCTTAGGAAACCTTTGCAGGTGTATTGAGTTAATCAGCTGATTAGGCTGTGACACCATGACTTTCCAAAACTGAACTTTTTCACAATATTCTAATTTTCTGAGACACTGAATTTTAGGTTTTCATTATCTGTAAGCCATGATCATCAAGAAAAAAGGCTTGAAATATTTAACTCTGTGTCGTGAGCCTATATCATATATTTAGGTTTGACTTCTGAAATGATTGACCAAAAATATTAAACTTTTTTTTAGATCCACCTGAATATCATATCTTATTAAGACCTGATTATGAAATCTTCCAATTTATACAGAAAAACTACAAAATATCCACCCGGATAACAGTTTGTTCTAAAATCTTTTTTTTTTGTTCATTCACAGTGCTTTTGCAAGAATGATTGCTTCCATTGCTGAGTCTTAGAAAAAATATTACAACTGGATGGTCCTTGAAGCTCTTACTAGAAAGCCATGACTGTTTCATCAAGAAGTAATGCCTTAGTGAGGATCAATTGCCGCTTCACTTTATGGGAGCGCCATTCCTTCAACCTAAAGGCCATACAGAGATCTGATGGCTTCAGTCTGTCTTGGCCCTTCCAGAAATCTGATTCACATGGGTACTACGACACATCTGTATGGATTGCTCCTGCAAAGCCAATCAAGGAACAAACACTCTGCCAATATTCCCTCCAGATGCCAGATGAGGCCCGAGCTCTCAACTGAGGGCTGGAATGAAAGAAAGAATAGAAAGAGCGGCTTTTGATTAACCTTCCTAGTCGGTAGTAAATCTGTACACAAGCAAGAACAAAAATCGGGGCGCTGGCACACGATTCATACACGAACAACATAGCAACCTGAAAATGATTCTTGTCAACTCCAGCTGTCTTTAAACACAGTGTGCTGGATGAGATTGTGGACCAGTTTACTTTTCAGCTTGTATTGCTTTCCTTGTAATGACTGGGGTTGTTCTCAGTAATTTCCTGCAAGGAAGAACTACCAAATACATTAGTTTTCACTTAGAATCAATAATATTGATCCCCCGCCCCCCAACATTTTAACACTTAATTAAATCAAACTAGTGACAATTTTTTTTTTTTTAAATATAATGTAGTGTTTGGTAATTGGAAATATCCATATTTTCAAGGTTAAACATTAGTCCTGTTAACTTTTTTTTTAAAAACTGAAACCAATAAGCTGGCATAAGAGATTGTTTGCCATTACTTTTTTTTCATTGATCTAATTTTCCATTGATTCCATATCCACAAAAAAGGCTAGAACTGCTTCTTCTGTGGGCAGATATTTGTGAGCCTGGCAACAGCTGACAGCAACACATGATTGAATGAAAATGCAAGAATAATTTAGGAAAAGCTATGCAAAGAGAAGAATACATAATCTAAACAAGAGCACTCAGAGTGCGCAAAACCTCCGCTAAAAATATAGTTTTGTCCGGATTCGATCAGAATAAAACTTGGTAGGGTAATTGAGAAAATAACCTGTCGTAACTGAGTCAAATTTTGTAAACATCAACCAGTTACGAACTGAGATATGAAATTTTGAAATATCGCCATGATGACAAATATCAAATGTGATCCGGATCCCCAACAAAATGTAATGGAATCTTCCATTAAGTAAGATCAATCTTTGCGTAATATTTTGTCAAAATCTGTTCAGTACTTTTGATGTAATCTGATAACATACAAACAAATAAATAAACTTTGGTTAAAAAAAAAATATTACCTACTCTAATAATCGAAAGATATCAAATGTTCCAACTTCAATAACTAAGGAAGTATACCAAAGAAAAATCATTGTATTCAAGTTTTTCCACGATATCAATTTAAATTTTTTCCACTACCGATTATTACTGATTGGCGATACATGCACTTGTCAGAACACAAGACAGTTTGTTGCGTTGTGGTACCAATGCCGACCCTAGTGAGTTAAACTTGGCCTTTGGGCAATGAAGCAATCGAAGTAAAGCAGCGCAGACACCAGGAGAATTTGAGTAAGGACATGTGAAAAGCGTTTAGAGTGAAAGAGAGTTTCAATATAATCAGATTGACTGATGATCAGGAAGCTGGAGGTGGATGGCGCTATGGTAAATGTGATTAGTCTACTATGTGTCACTTTGGATGGGTTTAAGACAAGAAAGTAAAATCCTACAATAAGTTGGATGAGGAGGTGCCAAGTGTTCCCAAAGAAGACTAAGACTAATGATTTGAGCTGACCTCAATGGACCTGAAGAGAAGGGAAGGGGAAGATACAGTTTTGAGCAGACTAAAGCAGAAGGACAGATGGTGGTGAAATTTCACAAAAGATTGTAGTTGGCAGTTTTTAACACCTACTTTGGGAAAATAACATACAGTGACTTACTGAAGTAGAGGAAGCTGCACACAAGTGGCCTGCACCTTATGCAGCAGAAGTCTTTTGAAAGAGCACAGTAACTGCAAAGTGGCGGTGGTAGAAATTGTGAGTAGGTGGCATTGTATGCAGGATGACCCTGGAGGTCAAGAACAAGTGGAGTATAGCCAAGCAAAAACAGAGTGGTAAGCATTGCTGAAGGAAGGTGTGTTGGGCTTAGAAAAGAATCAAGTTAGGACAATAGATGGTCTGAAAGAGCAACTGGACAACTGAAGAACTACTCCAGAATTTTTTTTATTTTCATTCACCATGAATTGGACATTATTCAAGACATTTGGTTAAGGAATAAATAACAAAATACAATTGTGTAATAATTGCACTTGATAAAATTTCCAAATCAAGAATATGTAACGTAGTAGACAATCTATTTTCTTACCTGCCTAATACTACTGTATATCCTCTCATGCTCAATTATTTAATTCAGTTTTCACCTCTCAGTGACAGCTTCCATGATTAAAACCAAATTTCCATCGCTCTACCACCTGCCAACATTGAAATGCCCCCTGTCACCTTTTGGCTGAATTAAAATAGAATTAGTTGTAATTTTGCTAGCTTTGGGGATTTCTTTACTTAATCTAAGGTCTTTTGAACACCTTAGAGACAAGACAGAGATAAGCAATTTCCCATTACATTCTAATGGAAAGACTGCAGTGGAGCATTACCAGAAATAAGAGCTTTTAGTTATTCACTTACAAATAATTGAACAAGTAATTTTCATTGACAATTCTTTTTGACATCTGATTTGAAGAAGATTGGTGAATTAGAACACAACACATGCAATGGCATTAGCACTGATGTGAGACATGACTGTAAAAGGTTCATTAAGTAATTCTTGCCATGGAGGTTCCTTTTAGACGCTCACACTTCCTTAAGCAATGCTCGTTCTAGAAAACATCAGGATTTATGCTGTTTGCCTGTGAGAAATTATGTTAGAGTAAAAAAGTGTATATCAACACATTTTACTGGACCAATTATATAAATTCATCTGCATTTCAACAGACTATTATTTGGGCAGTTATTCCATTATTCCATATATTTTGGTAGTTTTGGCTTCTTTTCTGACTATGTTATGAACCTATATCTATACCTATGTAACATGCCATACCTATATAACCATAACCTGACATATATATGTTATAGACCTATCATGACTCTAATCATTAACAACTTACGTTGATTCAATATAAAAACAGATCTTGTTTCATATACATGTGCACATACCTTTGCAGACTGTAAACAAATGATGCATGTTCATTAAATTTGTGAGTTAACAGCTCAGGGAAAAACACCATTAGGTTTGATTTCATCAAAATGATTCTCACTAAAGTTTTGCTGCCAAGAGGGCCCAATAAAATGTCAGTAAATAAGAAAAGCCTTGGCATTGAGATCATATCCTTCTGGTTTGATAACATTAGGTCACACAGAGCAGAGTATTAAAAGATTGATGCAAAAATGAAACACAATAACCTAGTCAAACCTTGTCAATGAATCAAATGACTCTGCACAACCAGTTAGAAGGATGGACACCTTTTCATTTACTTTCAATGAGAAGAAGTGTCCTAATATTTGTCTGGTAGTGCAATTGATACATTAATACAGAAAATTAAGTGGATTGAGTCTAGAAATGCGATTAAATGACTTTCAAATAATAGGGCTTCAGGGATAAACCTAAACCATTTGAGTAGCTATTACTCTATGCACTCCCAACAAGTCTGCCTTCCCAAAACCTGTCCAACAGAGCCTTATAAAGACGGATTCATTAGAAGATCCCATCTGTCTCCTGCGCCGGGACGTCCAGTCTTTTTTCTGTTTGCTCTTGTCACATAGAGCGATCTGCAGCGAGTCCTGCGTATAAATAATGTATGCTGACTGCAGGCTTTGGTTGCTCTGATGTGCAACAGAAGTCGCAATAAAAACTCCGGGTACATCAAAGGTATCTCCAACATGCATTGTGTGTGTGGTCTGTTGGAATAAATAAAGACAAAAGTAATAATGATTAAAAATTAAATTGCTAAAAATCAAAGAAGATGAAATGACGATGAAAATTAAAGAATGACTTTGGGAAAAGTGCCAGCACCTGAGTAAACGCTACTACGTCACATACACTTGGGCATTATTTCCCGCCCATTTCATGATGTGCTAGTTAGTGCTGAACAGTGTAGTTTGTAGTTAGTGGACTATATTTTTATATCCATCCATTTTCAGACCCGCCTGTTCTGGTTTTTCAGGGTGTAAGGGGTTTGCCGGTGCTTATCTCTGGCTCATGTTGGGCGCACAGGCGGGGGTACACCCTGGACAGCGCGCCAGTCCATCGCAGGGCAACACAGACAACCACTCACACTATATTATATTCTTGTGTTAATATAACTGTGGCGGGGTTCTCCCAAAAACACTCCAAAGGTGTCGCACAAAGAAACAATGATGAAAAAACAGATCTATTTACAATATTTACAATGAAACAGGATGAATAAGAGACCTTCCACGACTCATCAGACCAATGTTACCTGCTCTGTAACCCAGAACCAACTCTCTCCACTAGGCCATAGCAGCCTGTTTTCAAAGCAAAAGCCCCTCCTACTGGGCGTCATCAATTTCGTGATTTATTTTCACCATAGAATAGTTTCTTTTAAATAAAAAGATTCCAAACATTTTAATCCCCATCATTAATTTATAGGTTTTTAAGTGCCTAGTTTAAATTAAATCAAAACACAAAATAATTTTCCCACAGAAACAATGCATATATCAATTACCCGCATCATGTGATCATTTAGCGATATCGATAAACTATAAACAAGGCGGAAGTGATGTGCTCCGTTTCCTCATCCATACATGGGACGACTGCAGGTAAGAGCGCTTTGAATGTATGCATTTTATGCACTAGAGCTTCCAAGCGTGCACCCTTGGTTGCGCTATGACTTGGGAAGGGAGGAGAGGTTGTGTTATTTGACAGTATACACCCAGAACCGCTGTCAGAAGGGAAAAGTTTGGAGAATGACGTATCTGCGTTAGAGCTGTCCCGCGGTCAGCGGTCATTATCTGGCATGGTTTTGGTACTTTATTATCATGTATGTATTTTTTGTTAGTGTTTCACTCTTTTCACCTTCTTTTTAATTTCTACTTTCTACCCCGTGGGATTAAAGTATTTACTGGTTCTGATTCTGAATGTGGCTGCTCCCTATTGACTGTATTTCACTAAATGAAATTCTTCAAGAAAGTACATTTAGGGTGTTAGATAAATGTGCTAATCTCTTCTTTAATGGAAATACAAAAAAGGTATGATTAGTACAGTACACATTAATATATTAAAAAAAAAAAAATAATAATTTGACTAAAAGTAACCAAGAAAAAACATTTCGATTTTTCCAGAAGTATACTTAATATTTTAATACCTTAATGCAGAACAATAAAAGTTCCTCAGTAACAGGCCTTTTTCTGAAGTCAAACTTTAAATCCTAAACCCTCCAACAGATTTTGTTGAAATATTTTTATTTTTTTTTCCTGACAGAAGCTGAGACTATAATGTATCCTAAGTGCTCAAAAAGTCAACAATAACCAGGCAGATGGACATGCATATATCAATTTTATCGATCATAAATACATTTAAAAAAAATACACAACTTACTAGCATATTGTTTATTGGTTATCCTATATCTTAACCAAGTTAAAAAAAAAAAAAAAAAATGTGAAGAACCACTCAGTGTGAGTTATTTTCTGTGCAGCATCATCATCCTAATGATATGCATGAACAGAAAGGGCTTTTCCTGACCTTGTGCTTCGTTGGTAATCTCCTTTGTGGAAATTACACTTTCACTTTATGAATATATTGTAATTAGGCATATGTATTCTAACAGGCGGTAAGATATAGTTCTGCCTAATCTCTCATTTATATGCAAAGGAGTGCCAGTTAAAGAGCTTAGACTTTCTTCCGTCTTACTGATTTCTTTTTGCTCTAATGAAGTAACTTTTTATTTCTCCTTTCTCAGGCTGTTGTTTCCTTTGCTTTTCTTCTCATGACAGAGCACTGCCCCATTATCAGTTTGTAGGAGGAAAAATGTTGGGCAATAGTAGCCTAGAATCAGTGATGTGCAGTCAGAGTAGGCAAGGCAGGCAGTGCCTACCCAAGGGTGAATTGATATTTTAATTATTTGTTTTAATTATAATATCATTTCCAGTACCTATAAGTTTGAAAGTATCAGCATTTTGTGCTTTTCATAGCCCAAATGACTAAACATTGCTATTTCCTGGTACGGCAGAGACGCTGCACAGTCTCACTCCGCTGTAAATCAAGAGGAGGCCACACCCCCTCCCAAAAGCACATTGCTGCTCTGCCTGTTTTTCCATAGCGTGTTTTTATGTGTTTACGCATGCGCAGTCAATTCCCCAAAATGAAAACCATTTACGTAAAAGGCAGCTCTCTACGCTGCCTTTGGATATAACTGTGCTATGCTAAATGCTATATGCAAGTTCAGAGTGCATTAGTGAATTGATCTATTGTGGCTGCTGCTGCTCTGTTCTCTTGTTAGTGGGCGGGATAACACTACAGGAAGGATGACAGCACGAGAGACGATTGTGGAGGCCACACTATGTAGCTCCACTTAAGTTAAGTTGTTTTCTCAGTTACTTCACATCAATATTTCTTTCAGTTGAAACTCAACATGTTTTGTTTTGTATTGTTTGTAGCTCTCCCCTGAACAATAAGAGTGGCATCATCCAAGATGGCTGCTAAAGGAGGGCGGAGTTAAAGCAGAAGCTACCATCTTGGGGAAGCCACTGGGGGGGAGGAAGCTGTGTTTAATTTGTTTAGTGATTTAATAGTGAATTAGAAATGTTAGTTTAGAGTTATATTGGATTGGTTTATTATGTTTATAGTTTAGTTCGATACATTGCTTCTATTAGTTTAATTATAGGTTTTCACCACTGTATGTTTGTAAATTCCCACCCCCTAATTATCTTTGTTGGCCAGTCACCTGTGTTTATAAACAGTACCATAGTTGTCATTGGGAGGTCAGTGGGGAAAGGTAAAGTTCCTGTGTTCACCTCAGTTCATTAGTTTTGTTTGAATTTACTTGATAGGTGAATTTTTGTTAAACTTAAATATTTTGTTAATAAATTCAATCATCTTTTTTGAAAGCTACACTTGTGTTCCTGCTTTTGCTGTTTGGTCCTTGACAACGATACAGAAACTTTCTTTTGAGCAAAAACAACAGCTTTTAAAAGATGGGGGACCAACACCTGAGCTACCAGACCTTCAGCAAAGGGAAGGTCAGAAAATTGTTCATATTTTACACAGTGAATGGTAGGATTGGCTTTGTGGATGCTCCTCACTGAGGCTGTTCCGAGTTGTAGTTGTTGTCATTTCCTCCGTGTTTCTGTGTTTCCAACACAAACAACGGATGCGCTGTCGTGTCATGACATATTTTGTAGGGAGGGTATGGAGGCTGCTATTGAATAATTGTTTGTTTCTTTAATGGTGTTGCCAGCACTTGCCAGCAGAAACATATGAAATGGTCATTGGTGTTGACATTGGTGGTCTCGATTTGCAACGCCCTGCCTACCCAACCCTAGTGCTCATGGCACGTCACTGCCTAGAATGTGGGGGATGAAATACATACCGAGTTACATGTGGAAATACAAAATGTAGGCTTTGACTAAGATCCCAATAAACAAATACTTAGAGACTATCAAAATGAAGTAGCCTATTTTGTGAGGTATTTCTTTTTACCAATTCAAATGTTTTTGTGGCTGTTTTATAAAATCAGAGTGTTTTGTATAAGAAATTTGCTGAAGTATTTGAAGTGTTTTTTGTCTGTTTTGAAAGTGCCTGAAGGTCTTCTACCTAGCAGACATTTTACTTTGATCAAAAATCTCTCAATAATTGAAGTGTTGGAGAAGAGAAGACAGGAGTAATATGAAGTATAAGTCAATTTAATTCTCAAAAAAAAAAAAAAATACTTAAAACAAAATGACAGACTGGGGGAAAAAAATAATTAATTAGTAAAAGAAGCACGTCTGAGTGACACGCTGACAAAACTGGGTATGAAGACACATGCAGTAATAGCTGAGAACACAGACAAGGCGTAAATTAACAAAGACATCAAAACCTAAATAGGAACTTAAAAACAAGATAAACAAGTCTGACTGAACAAAACATTAACTAAGAGGAACCCACATAGGGCTTTAGACACACACAAAAAAAAACTAAAAAAAAACCCGCACGGCCTGAATTGAGTTTCAATTTGCTGTAATTGCAAGTCCTCATTAAGTATTATCAATAAACATCATGTTTTGTCTGTATTAAACCAGATGCTTTTAAAATTCAGGTAAAAGCCAGTGTAAATAAAAAAAAAAAAAAAAAGTAGTGACTCATGGGTGGAAACAATTGGTTTGAAGACCTTTGAAAGATCCATGACTTAAAATGATGTTATGAAAAGGCCAATGAATTAGTGAAAGGGAGCTTTCTCTGTACTTTTATAGAATTCAACTAATGCCATTTGCGATTTCTCTTGAAAGTTATACCTTTGGAGCCATAAAAAGAAAACAAACAAATGTACACATCTTTCTACAATGTTTGCTCATACATTGATCATTGGACAAGAAAGTCTCTTCCACTATACTCAGGCCTCTGAACAGTCCACAGGGGTTCATCACCACTAACTCACAGAGATCACATTCATTCCTATAGTCATTTTAAGGTGTCTAATTAGACACCAAAAATGTTCAGAAGGTGGGACAACACTAATTCAACTGAAAAATAAGTCAGGCCCCTGCACAGAAAGAATGTGATAGCATTGAATACTGTTCCACTGTGCTGTCAGTACACTTTTTTTTTTTTTTTTTTTTTTTTTTTTTTTAAACTCTACAGAGACCAAAGAATCCATCATAGGCGAAGCTCTGAAATACATATTTGCAACACAAGAGGGAAGGTTCCACCTATTCTACGAAATAAATATGCAGAAAGCCTTCAGCGGTTGAAAATTAAGCTGCAAACAAGTTCATTTACTCCTAGACGTGTACAAATGATTTTGTACATCAACATCAAAGGGGTAGCACTCAGCCTCAGAGGGACATGCAAGAGCAGCTAAGGCCTCACTCGAGTGGTTTTGCAGACCTGATTCCAAGCAGCTCCACCAACTATTCTTGCAACCACAATTAGGCCGAGTATTCTGCCATTGATCTTTTATTTGCGTGTTGAAGCTTTAGCAAGGAAAATGTATTACATTGCTTTTGTGTTTTTGCATATCGGGGTCTCTGCATCTCCAATACTCAAAGGGTGCCTAGTCAGGGTGCCAGTCCAGTACAGATTGGTATGAAAAATCACAACGTGTTCTAAACTCGTATGAGCTAAAAAAAAAAAAAAAAAAAAACCAGTAGGAGCTAAATGCTATCTAGATGCTTGTAGCTGGCATTTTAGAATTAATTGGAAATAACATTTCACTCATCTCTTGGTAAATGTCAGAGATGGACAGTAACACTGCAGATCTTAATATACAATTCTGATTTTTTTTCCAAAAACCAGAATTTTTTTGTGTGTGTGTGTCTGTGATCATTCATATTACATATGGAGGCGTCCAGTGTAGGACTGCGTGTCAAGCTGAGAAGTTTTTTTTTCCAACAGGAGTCAGCTCAACACAACTTTAACCGCCATGGCTGTTGCTTTTTCATACGGCTTCTCCTGGCACTCAGAATTATGACGTTTTTGCATAGGAGCCGGATAGAAAGCGCCTCTGCCGTCCAGAATGCAGTGGTGTTGCAAAAAACTGGATACGTATCGGATATCAGACCACATACGAAAGTGACTTGGGTCGGATTTGAAAAAAATCTTGAAATGTGCTATTCAGACTTTAACAAATCGGATACAGGGCACATATGGGCAAAAAGATAGGATTTGGGTCGCATTTGTCTGCAGTGTGAACGTAGCGTAAGAGGGGCATTTACCTGCCAGGGTTGTTAAGGTGATGGATGAGGCATATAATTTTAAACACTCTAGGTAAAAATATGTATTTACTCTCATACATATCTATTTTTCCAAGCATATGGTACGATTTCATTACTCTGTTTTGTCCGATTCATCGAAGAATTTGTATATGTATTTTGGATTTTTTAGCTTACATACGTATCAAGTATACACAAAGAATAAACACTATTTCAAAATGAAATGAATGAAAGTACAAATACAACAATGCAAATAATTGATGCAACAACAGCCACATTAGGACAATATAAAAGGCGGACTAAACTTTATCTAGTTCCAATAGATATGAGAACAGGACATTATTTATTATATGTTAATAATATTTGTTATAAGGGATCCTCGGCTAATGGCATAATTATCAATCATAGTTATTTTAGTGCTGCTATTAAAACACACCAACAGTTTGCTCTTGTTCAGTTTTTGTTCCATATATGGATGGAAGGGTTTAGTAATTTCCACCGTGATCAAGTTTTTAATTTAAATTATTAATGATTCCTTGTTCATGTCATGCCATGACACTTTAAAAGCAAATCTTAATACAAGCTAAAAGAAAAAAAATGTCCATCCTCTCAGAAACACTGAGAACCTGCATGACAGATGATAATAGTTTTGAGTCATTTTAGAGTTTAAGAGAAAGTCGATGACGGATTTACTTTTAAAAACAGCTTGATTGTAGAGACAAGATGATGGCTTCTCCACACGTCTATTCCGTTCAGAGTGGTGGCGACATTTCTGAGCCTATCCCAACTGGTTTAGGGCAGAAGTTAGAGAACCTCCTGGAAATGTTTGTGTCTAACTAATCAATAGTGTGTGTAAATATGTCTGTCCGTGGTCTACCCTGCTTTGCCCCAAATATGAATAGGTAGACCAAAGCAGACAACTATGACCCTGTACTGGAAAAAGCAGGTAAAGAAAATCTTTAGTGATAATGAGGTTGAAGCAAGTAATGGTAATTGGGTAATTAGGTCATCCTTGTTTCGGAGTATTGGTTCAAAAATCTAGGTCAGGGGAAGTTTACATTGACAAGGTCAGAGCTGAAACACATTAGAAGTGATTTTCATGATATAAGGCGGATCCTCCAATGGTAACACTTGTT
Source organism: Gouania willdenowi (assembly GCF_900634775.1). Lineage (NCBI taxonomy): Eukaryota > Metazoa > Chordata > Actinopteri > Blenniiformes > Gobiesocidae > Gouania > Gouania willdenowi. Next base: position 34,229,126 of record NC_041046.1, on the reverse strand, counting down.
CTAATTATTGTGGTGTAATATTCCCTCTTTGTTCTTTTTTTGGTGTGTCCCACTCTTCTGACATAGATTCACAGTATGACGAACTCAAGTCAGATGTCTGAAGATTGGGTCCCATCCAAAGTGGTCACAGTGTAACAATCTTATTTTATTTTATTGCACTGAATAAGCGTACTTATGAGTGTGCATTTGTACAAATACAAAAGTTTGCATGTGTGTGTGCGTGCATATATTTCGCATTGTTTGTTCCTGTTATTTTTCATGATACACAGCACATTTCATACATTTACATGTATGAAATGTGCTACATGATTGAGTTGTGAAAGGGTTTGTGTCTGTGTGTGCGTGTGCGCCTAGTAAAGCAATAATATTGAGATTCAGATCCAGATTACAATTTAAAAAATTTAAAATATAATTTATTGAAATGTTTACTCTATATCCATCCATCTATATCTACAGCAGGGGTCTCAAACTAAAATTACCTGGGGGCCACAGGGTAGGCAATTTTTGAAAACTGGCATGATTTTGAATGTAGCCTCCCCGACGGCTCCGCCTTTACCCCCCTCCCCTCTGTGCTTTGTCTCACTCACATGCATGCGCACAGCTGCTGCAGAAGAGGAGCTCAGCTCATCGCTTGTATTGTGTAGAAATGTCGTTGTCTCATTCAGCAGTAAGTAGACACTAAACTTTACCATCACACATGTTAAAAACATGACCAAAAACTCTTTCAGTGTGAGCTCGTGCATGCGAGGGATCGAGAATGAGCAGGGAGACAGAGAGACGTGATTGGTTAAAAAAATAAACGGTTTGTTTTTTTCCATTGGTCGAAGTTATTACAGGTTTACAGCTGCTACAGTTGATGGATATTCTTTGTTCTTTTTTCAGAGCACATAATATCTTCATTTCTGTCAGGACATAAAGACAATTTCAACCCAAAACTTAAAAAGTGTATCTGAAGAAAATCGCCTACAGTAGCTTTAATTTCAGGTATTCCACAAACAACTTTGGTAAAAAAAAAAATAAAAATAAAAATTAAATCTTCATAAATGTCATTACTAACAATTCTTTAATTTCAGTGGGGTCGTCTGAACATGAACTACCCTGAACATGAATGCAACATTGACAAACATGAACATTTCTTCTTAACATGGTTTCTCTTGCCTACTTCCTTCTGCCAGAGACCTGGCAGCGCTTTCTCTCACATAGTTGAGCTACTTTTTGCTTGAGGGAAGAAATAGTCTTTGCTCATCACCAACCTTTCTCTTCACTGCAGGCTTTGAACATGACATGTCAACTAATTGCTGTCGCTCTCCTAATAAACTTTTTTTTTTTTTTTTTTTTTTCAGCAATAAAGTTCAAGTCACGTGTTTAGCCAACCAGACGCACAGAGAATGTCATTTCCGCTTTTTCTTCCGGTGACAACAAGGTGGATAATGAGAAAGAAAGAGTGTTTCAAAGCTGTTTGGACATCAAATGGTTGGTTTTACTCAATCATCAGAATGGGTCATGATGCTGTTTTTCAAGTACCGTTTGGCATTTGTTTTGTCTTCTATTTTTGGCGACCTGTTGAGTTTTCTTGGGCAAGAATAAAACGTATTATTTACACTTATACTCCAGTTTCCAGCACCAGTCCAAAAGAGAGTTGCAAACTAATGGAAATGTGTGAATTTGTTTTTCCTGGTAGAATGTGACACTATGGATTAAATTGATGGAAGATGAGTAGATTATATATAAAGAGAGAGAGACAATATTTTACAAAATTGAAGTTTTAAAGAATTTAATATGCCTCCTCCACATCTTTTACAGCACTTTTCAGTCGATGCCGGCATTCTAGTATGAGCTTTTCAACACTTTCCGTTCTCTTCCATTGCATGTACACACACAAATGCTGTCGTCCTCTGAGACTTCAAACAAACTCAATATTTTATTTTGTTTTTTACTTTAAACTGTGCTTTGCTTCATGGCTTGGGAATTATGTTACAGCCAGCTTCCAGTGCTCCATTTGAAAAATTACAATCTTTCAGTCAATGTATAAACCTGTATTTGTGCTAAATTCCTTCAAGATGTGATGGAACTCTACTGGTGAAATGTCTGACATGGTTGTTTAGCCTAGCACCCAGTGGTGCTGCCTGTGCAAAGTCAAAGGGTTAAAGGGCAGGGATCTGCTATTGGGTTATTACATCTGCTCAAATTGTCTCATTAGCCCGTTGAAAAAAAAAAATGGAAATATGCAATTGTCACCGATTAACTTTTGGGCCTATAATTATTGTGCATGACTAGAAAACATAAATTATTGTCCAGAGGAAAGGAAAGACATGACAGAAAAAACCATGAATAAACCTGTAGTATTCTAATTTTAATTCTGTGGTATTCTAGTGTCTTGAAGGTAAGCGAAGAATATTTGCATAAGTCTGACTTGTTTTCTGGTCTACTATTGAGTAGCTTTAATAAATAATTTAGCACCTGGTAAAGGTTAAAACGTTCTTTTATCAGATTAATATTCTTTCCCAAGGTGAATACATGTTTTCTTTGTTCCTTTTGGGGTTTTCCTTCCTCCTTCTGGTTTTTCTAACCTATATATCTAAAGTTCAGTCTTTTTGAAAAAGTCAACATTACATATTTATGACTATTGTAGTTTATTACTTAGATCTGGCTCCTGCTGTATCTTTGCATGCATATTCTAAATGTGTTGCATTTTGAGCACCTTAACAGCATTTTCAATGACCCTTATGGGGCATGAGCACAATGAACAATAACATGCACATAAAGGATTTACGCAGTCAAGGGTAGTGGCTGATTTGGGCCAAATACAAAGAATATGTTTTCTGTATCTCATTTAAAGCATACATAATGAGTTCATGCTAAATTATAGAGCATTGGGTAATTTGCATTTAATTTCAATAAACAGCTTAAAATGTATTGTACTTAACTTAATGTAATACGTTACTGACCACATACTAAAAGGAAAAAAAAAAAAACATATTTTGGATTAATTTGGGAAATTTAGATCTAAAGTAGGGAGCTGAAAAATTATATATTAAATATTTTTATATCTATAAAGATCTTTCTTTCTTTCTTTCTTTCTTTCTTTCTTTCTTTCTTTCTTTCTTTCTTTCTTTCTTTCTTTCTTTCTTTCTTTCTTTCTTTCTTTCTTTCTTTCTTTCTTTCTTTCTTTCTTTCTTTCTTTCTTTCTTTCTTTCTTTCTTTCTTTCTTTCTGTATTGCAGTACAGATGTCCTCTGGAGAAGGTAAACCTTCAAGGTTTTACACACCTTGAAAAAACTATTAAATATAATGCACAAGTATTTTATGTATTTGGATTAAGGTATAAAGAGGTAGAAAGACACATAAGATATGGCAAGTTTCTTGCTTGCTATGGTATGAATTATCATCCTTGGCAACAAAGAAAGTCAAGATCACACAGTAACATTAACAATAAAAGACACATCCATTAAATCTAAATAAATATATAGCTTGAAACAGTTCAATACAATTATGTAGATATAGAAAAGAAGATGAATATACAGTGTTAGTAAATTATCACTCAAATAATCATTCAAATAATAAAAAAAAAATGTGATCGTTGGCTACATTTGCCTTAAAAGACAGCAGCTCTTACTGAATATGATTTCTTTTTTTCTACATAGTGTAGCGTATTAAGTAAAATCCTCTGTGTGGATAGAAATATGCAAAAGCAGATGGCCTGACACTAATCTGGATTTTATGTGAGTGCCTGAAGTCTCTGAGAAATGTATACAACGGAAAGCTTTCATGACAAATTTAAGCAAGTTAGAGTGTGTCAGTTGCGATAGTGAAGCACAATTTCCCTCTCGATTGTTTCCACCCTTTCCCCCGTCTCCCAACTTTCAGGCTTCCCTTAAATCAACTTCCACTGTCCTGAAAAATGAGATACCCTGAGGAGAAGGATAATTATTAACAATTAATATTCATAATGGTGTCTTTGTCCCTGGATAGCTTATACAGAGACTCAGTCAAATGGGTTTAGAATTCAATTTTTACTCTACATAATCCAATCAAAAAAAGCAACTGCATCCTCAAACACACTGGTCCCTCTGTGCTCACAAAGACAAATCTGATATTCTCCAATCCTGACATCTGCTAGCTTCATTAATTAATACTCTGCATGTGACTAGCAGTAAAAGCAGAGAGCAAAGCCTGATGTTATCTAATAGAGTTTTATAATTTGTTTTGGGAATACATGTTTGAGTTCAGTTAAAAAGGTGAAAGATGTTTATGGATGAATTATTACTTTTTTTCAAAACCCTCAACATGATTATTGCAACTTTGGAAAGCTTGTTTTTTAATAGTATCATTATTTTTTTTGCAATTCAAAATTGAAATTACAATGGTGTTCAATAACCAGCAAAAATACTTTGAGAATACAAATATACTTTAATATCAGCATGACTTATATACAGTTGCAAATTTAGGGGTCAGGTGTTCCTTTTTTTTTTTTAAACCAAATTAAAGACATATACCAACAAATCTACATATATACTGTACCATATTGGTTGGTAGCTCAATTACCTGGACCATGGTAGTTTTTTGCATGTAACTGTCCACGGGAGAACTTACAAAGCCATTTTTGAGCATTGCTGCAAGAATTGCAAAGGAGAAAGAATTATATAAATCAACAAATACTTTATGTCAAAGGGTCACCACATAAAAAGGAAATCCTGTTCTATATTGGCCTTAAACAAATTGTCACATGCTTGATTCTTGTCAAAGTCTTGATTTGAAAACTGGCTATTACAATGGAATTTAGCTATTGGCTATGATTAAAGCCAATGCTGTTTTGAAGGCAGCTTCCATCACAAACAACCACTGTTGGCTCCGCCCCTCATATAAAAACTTGCACCTGTCGATTCTGCAATCTGTGGCGAGTAGGTTGGATTGAAAAAATTGTGAATAAAGAGGTTTGTTAGCAAACCATAGGTTGTTTTTTGGAGATTTTACAATGTAGAATGGGTATTTCTTAACTTCTCCAGAAGCCCCGCCCATAATCAAGGCACTTTGTTGAATTTCAGTCCCAGACCAGTGTGAGCCAAAACCTCTGATCTAGTTCCTCTTTAAAACAAAATGCCAATCACATGGCAACAGTTTAGATTATATTGCAGTTTTTTGACAACACAAAACCTTAACCCTGTAAGTTACTGCAGTAGAAGAAAATGTTTCTAGAATGTTTGCAGATCATTATGGGAATGTCCAAGCAAAAAACGATAAAATATTATGCTCATATGTGAATGCCTTTAAACCTGTTTGTTTGGTGTAATTAGTTACTGCTTTAAATATACAAAATATATTACCAGATCCCAGATCGCAATAAAGCTTACTAAATCTCTAAATATGTGTGTGAATTGATCCCATCAGCCCAGAAAAAAGGTGTACTCAATTTTTAATTAAGATTTAATAAAGAATTGAGGTAGCATCTCACTGGTTGTGCAGTCTTTGTAGATTTGTAGCGGGTAGACATTACATACAGTGTCTTATTACATACTGTGTGTATTTGATAAAGATCACACTAAACACAATATGTAATAAGACGCTGTATGAGCCTGTAGTGAACCTTTGTCATTACTATGTCACCTTTTGAACTGTTGCAGTTCAATTTGAAATATGAATGCAAAAGCTGAACTTTCATACAGTATGTCATCATTTCAGTGATCTCTTGTGTTATTCATCTGTCAGAACTGCCAAGTAAAGAGAAAACCCAAAGAGATTACAGCTTAAGTTCCCATTTTTTTTATTGCATATTGAACATAAAATACCAGCCTGTCATTGCCCGATCCCGTTAGATCTCGGAAGCTAAGCAGGTCTGGGCCTGGTTAGTAGTTGGATGGGAGACCACTGAGAATTTCAGGTGCCACAGTGGGGGGGCAGTCACCCCAGTGGTATCTGTCATTGTGTCCTTGGGCAAGACACTTCACCTACATTGCCTAGTATGAATGTAGTGTGTGAGTGAGTGTTGGTGGTGGTCGGAGGGGCCGATGGCGCACTATGGCAGCCTCGCTTCCGTCAGTCTGCCCCAGGGCAGCTGTGGCTACAATAGTTGCTTACCACCACTAAGTGTGGCGTGAAAGAATAGTGCCTTAATTCTGTAAAGCGACTTTGAGTGTCTATGATAAAGCACTATATAAAATTGATGCATTATTATTAAAAGGTGTTGCTTATGTTTTGAAACACCAAATTCAATGGTTTAATTTCAGTAGTTGAATGTTCTGTAAGCTTGTGCTATATTGGAAACTACCTCACTAACCTCAAACCAAATGTTTTCCCTGGTTTATTGTTTTATTGTTAGTTGTTGTTATTGTTGCACATATCTCGCAATGCGTAAAAAAGAAAAAAAAAAGTTTTTTTTTCATATAGATCTTTCTGGCTGGATATACAGTATAACACATCCTGCTATTACTATTTCTCTTTTTCTCCTTCCTCTTCCTCACCCCCACTTTTGGTTGGATTAGACAGGAGAGGGCAAAGTTTGAATATTCAGCATGCCTCCGCGGTGTTATTCATCCAACTTTTATCAAGACATAATTGTGATAAATGATGCATGTAATCAACAATTAAATAATGCTGGAATATGCAACCTCCAAAAGTTAAACTGTGACCGGCGTGTCTGTGTCCTTCGTTCCCCGGTGGATAGATACCATCTGGCTGTGGCCATTTCCACTGACCTGAGTGCCAGACTCCTTAGTGTGCAAGAAAGCTCAACATCGCCTGGTCAAGCCCCCGCATACCTGACCACATGGACGCAACCTTGCCAGGAGTCTTGAGGGACAAATTACTTATTCCGGATGGCCACATCCTAAAGGTTACACTGACTTTTATGTACAGCCTCATCTTTATATACAGTATACTTGGGATGCAGGTGAACACACATTTACAGTTGTTTCTTGCCAAAATATCCGATTAGATTTTCTCATTTTGATAATAAGAACTTTTCAAGAACACCTTCATAAAACAAGCTTTTTAATCAAAGAAAGAAAAAGGACAAAATAAAAACAAAATAAACTATATTTATTGTGCATCGGAATATTTATTTCTTTCCTTGATATCAATGCCTACTCTACACAAGTGGAAAACAAAACTCTACAACCTTAATTGTAGTGTTTCATTCCACATTCACCTTTTTCCCCTCATAGAGAATCGTCACAACACATTTTTGAAAAACACTGTTTACACTTGTCTGTTGTTTTGCTTGATTTGATTTCAATTTTATCTGATAACAAAGTCCGAAAAACTGGGGAGGACAGACATGTTTAGACCATCCCAATGTCATCTGTAAAACTAGTCTTTAGGATGCTGAATGGCATGTTTCTTGTCTTCCACTTTGTTTAAAATTTAAAGTTTAGGAATTTCGGAACTCATTAATCATAAAAAAAAAAAAATCAGCATCTGACTGCCAGGACACATGCGAATGATTAATGTTGTGTCAATGCAATCATTTTTTGAAAACACATGACTCCTGCATATTACCAGGGAACAGTATTGAGATTAGTGCTTGTTTTCATGGTGAGGCATTTGAGGCCTGTAGTACGAAGCTGGATAAGTATATCTGGGATATCTCTCTGTTAGCGGGCTTCACCTTACCAAACATTCCCCGTCAGAGAGCAGCTGTACTACGAAGCAGAATATAAACACGTTCACTTAACCCAGGTGATTTCAACCTGGCTTTGTGCATGCTCCAGTGACAGGGACGGAGACTGCAGCGTCAGACCAATCACAAACATGGAGTAACTGTGCAGACTTATGTCACAATTGAGGAATAATTCTTTTAAAATATGAAGAATTAAAATCCATAATTCAGACCAAAAACAACACGGTGCTGCATCATAAATAGGAAGGAAGGAATGCAAGCAAGCAGAGAATTGATGACTGTTAATGGTTAAATTAGTGAGATTTAGGGATGTGACGATTCACTCAACTCCCGATACGATTCGATTCATGATTCTGGGTTCACGATTTATTTTACAAAATTAGACTGTAGACAAAAGATGACTGAGAAATATTATTTATTTTTTCCTCGGAAAAAAAAGAATACTGTACTATTTTCTTGTATCTTTCATTGACAAAAGAATCCCTTGATAAACTGCAAAAACAATGCAATTTAAATAAAAATAAATGAAGAAGCCTATTCATTTGAATTCTGGCTCTACAGTAAACTATGCAAAACTGCATAATAGTTCCTTTTCTTTTTAAAAGTGCAACTTAACTTTAAAACAAATCCCATATCAAAGAAATAATAATGTAAATAAACAAACTATGGCTTTCATTCTCCCTATTTTTTTCCCTTTCCTCTCTGTGCCACTCTTACCTTAGATTTCACGTTCTTTCTTTCTCACTTCTTTCATTTTGTCTTGGGGAAGCCATAATGCTTCCACACTTCTGATATAAAACACGGTGGTGCGTCCTGAATTTCAAATTCTAAATACATAGCACCCTCTGCTGTTAAAAAAGTATTGATGTGAACCGTGACACCTTTGAATCGATTTGTAACTGCATTAATCTTTACATCTTTAGTGAGATTATAGAATAAAAAATAAGGGTGGACAATATTTGTATGTTATACAGCCTGTATTATATGTATCGGTCTAAAAGTGCCCGACGCACGCAGGCTTTATTAGCTAAATATTGTAGGTCAGTCCATCAGATAAAAATCTATATGTTTCCTATAGGATGTCATTGGGTAAATGAAAGCATTGCATCAATGCCTAAATATTCTCTCTCTTGTCAAGTGCCAGACCAGTTCCACGCAGCAAGAGAACTGATTGGTCAGAAGGCGGGGCTTTCATACTCACTCAGATCCTGGCCAGAACAAAACCTACTCCCCACAAAGTTAGTCGTTTGGCCAGCGTTAACATGGTGATTTAGCCCTGTAAGAAGTTAACCAGTGTCATAGTACAGGACATGGAATAAATCCCAGAAGTCAGTGTGATAAGAGGAAATCCAGTGTCATAGCACAGGCCCATAAATATATAAAGGTCAATAAATTAGGTATAGAAAAGGTGTTTTCATGTTACTTTAGCTTCAGCTTTTTACCTCACTTATGTTGAAGATCATCATCTAATTATTTTCTTGTGTATATTAATCAAATGTATCCTTCTTGGAAGGATTATTAGCATTAGAGTGGTTAATGAGTGATTTGTGTCTAATAGATTAAGTGTTCCTCATTCTGAAAAAGCTTGCAAAACTGAGGAAAATACTATCACTATATGAGGACGATGAGCTTTAATGTTTAAACCGCTTCCCCTTGAGATGCGCAAACAATTTTTCCATATGTCCATCATGTTTATCTTCACCTCACTCTTATAAGCTTTCTCCACTCTATACAAGTTGTCGGCCAATTATGCAAAGTTGATGACAGGCTTGGATATATCTTATATTTTACTTTTCCTATTGTCTCCGGCATTTTTCTTCTAGCTTTCTCTTAAAGGCTTTACTATCTCTATGTGTTTTGATCAAAACAATTGCAGCCTGGTGGTATAGTGTATGAAATATGGAATTTCGACCGCCACTTCTTTCTGATTCAACCATTATCTGCAGCTACTCCAAAAAAAAAACACAACCTCTCCATCTAACACTAGAGTCACAGTCTACGAGTTGGATCATAAACACACCATCAGGTATAGAAAATAAAATCCCATAAGCCATCTCTCACTGGGATCTGTTGACACATGATCAAAACCTCATTTCCACTTACTACTATTGCACACTTGTAGGGAAAATTGCAGAAAATAAAAATAAAAAAATCATGTCATGAATATTTTAGCTCTTATACAATTCTTTTGATCTCAGAGAATTTGTATTGGACATTGTTATTTCTTTTTCCCTTTTTGTCAACTAAAAGCAACGATATTTAAAATTAGTTCAGAAACAATTTGCCTTCTCCACTGTTGGTTTTTGTTTCATTTTTATTCAATCATCTGCAGACGTTTTGCTAATTAATTACAAAAGAAGGAAAACAAGACAGCATCACCCAATCTTTTTTTCAATTTAACACTAACTTTAAAGTATTCTGTTATTGTTCTAGTTCAAAGAGTTAGAGGAACAGCTGCGTCAGGTCAGAAGGGTGAAGTCCACAGTGGCCTTTGGTAATAGGCGCACAGAGGGTTGCAACACTAAAACTGGTGGACTGGCCACAACTCAATTCCATTTCAACATGTGAGGTTTCTATCAAACAGTGTGAAGTCTTTGCACAAACTCCCATCTTACACTGAGCGTTTTTTTTCTTCTTGGAAGTCTTTAGTCTTGTCATTTTCGAAACAATAACAGCCTAATAACTTATTTTATCTACTGTTATAGCTAATACACCATATGTAAAATGAAATATAAACCTCAGCAAAGACAATAGAATATAGAATAAGTTACAACACTAACTAATACACAAGTAAATATGTGCACAATCACTTCACATATCCATTAAAACAAAAGTATGTGACAAGAGAATGTGTTTTAATCATGACAAAAATAATTTGTACTGTTTAATTTATACAAATATATAAATGTGTATGTTTTGAAATCCGTTTTTTTTTTTTTTTTTTAGACTTTGTTGTGTAACTACTGTAATTTTGGGTTTGCATAGTTGTAGCATCTTGTGTTATCACTCTATTGGTAAATGCCATTTATTGATTTTTGAACACATGATTATGTGTTAGATTGTGTAAAGCTAACTTACCTTGCATTTTACTTTGGCTATTAATGTAGCCACTATACTCCAACAATTAATACTTTAACCGTTGTTATTAGCGATGAAAATCGATTAGATTTGATTCCGATTCCTGGGGTGATAATTTGATTCAAAACCGATTCTTGATTCACAATCAATACTCATAGTTACAAAGGGTGCCAATAAAAACCTGATTATGTTCAAGGAAATGCTGCTTTCCAAGGAAGGTTAAATCAAGTCATCCTAAAATTGTAAATATACAGAAGCAAACTTTGGACAAAGAGGTAACATTTATTTGCTTATATTTCTTTGTCACTTAATAGTAATTTGGAAAATAAAGCAGTCAAAGGCTTTTCAAGTTTCTGTAGCTACAAAATTTAACAATTCAGTAACATAAAAAAATAAAAACGTGTTCTTACAACAAAATATCTCCAAAATCCTCTTTTTATTAACACCAAAATAAAAAATGTTTCTGTTCAGTTTCAAATAAGTAAACATGAATATGCACTTTTTTACCTTCAAAAGTAAACATTTGAGAAATGAAACAAGAAAAAATAAATATCACATTTAAGTGAGGAGTTTATCAATAGTTTCAAATATAAATAATATAATTTTTACGAGACTACAATGCACTATGAATCTAAAACCTTCATTCTCGACAACGCGAGATTTTTTTTGAAGTGAAACAGGCGATAAATTAAATGATCAGTCTAGCCTGTTCAGCGTTGGTTGGAAGTTTAGTAAAGTTATGGAATGTGCGTTGTTGAGTTGGTAGCGGCAGCTTTTCGACTTCTTTTAGTTCCGGGTGATGGCATAAAATTTGGGCTCAGACATTTGAAGTGTTCCCGAAGTACTTGATTTTCTTTTTGCAGAGTTTGAAAACTGCATATGTCATGTCAAGCTCCTTCTTACCCTGGAAACTGTAGAATCCAATTCAGAATCTTAATGATCAAGAATAGCGATTCGGACGTGAATGCCCTTAGTAGTTATGGGTACAGCAATTACATGAATCCTGAAAACGAGATTAGACCAGCATCTCTTTTAGGGAAAAAAAAGTCTTTTCCAAATAAGTTAGCATCCAACATCTCCCCATTTATCTGCAGCTGGAAAATACCCTAACAGACCATCAGTTAGCAGGGATCTTTAAAGGCGTGGTTGTTTGTTACAGTGAACATGATTCTGGTAAGCATGTAGTCTTTTCTAATGTAACCATCATGTTAATTTGACTGCAGGGGATTTAGTGTAAAAGACTGCTTTTGATTGGCAGGGGATCTCTATTCCAGCAATTTGTTGCAGCACATGTGAGTGCTGCGACAATGTTGGAGTAACCGAATGGCAACAGTCGGAACAATAGGACAATGCTGCACAGTGTGGTCGAGAGAAAATGAAATTCAAATTGAGGAGATATCTCAGCACCACTGCGTGAACATCTTTTGATGAAAAGGATGAATTCATCTCTTGCTTTTTGCACACATTAGCACCCTTTGTGCTTATATTCATCAGTGTTCCTTTTTTAGACTCCACTTACGTCTGTGTTGCCATAGGATCTAAATTGGTAGCTGAAACCATGTAATGGCACTCAGAACAGTTCACTCCTTGTTCCCAAGTATAATTTTGAGGCGTGAAGCCATTAGCTTTGGAATTATAACAAACAATATTAGTGGTTAAAATATGTGTTATTAGGTTGCAAACAATGTTACAGGTTGCGTAAAAATTACAACTGAGAGTTGCTTCTTGTTTGCTTGTTACTGCGGTAAAATAAACATCTTGACGCTGGAGCTGGCAGTTCCTGGTCAGTGGTTCATGACTCAACTGGAGACACTCTGATGGTCTATCCCTCCATCCTGTTCTGATTGTCCTTCTGTTCACTAAACCAGTCGAGGCAGATGACTGCCACCTCTGAACCTGGTTGTGCCAGACATTTATTCCTGTTATAAAAACAGAGTAAGGGTGTTTTTTTCTTTCCACTGTCGCTAAATGCTTGTTCATATGGCTCGTGTTGGGTTCTTTCTTTCTTACTATGAATGTTATATTGTTTAGCGCTTTGAGATGACTTTGTTGTATTCTGCGCTATGTGAATAAAGTTGAATTTAATTGAATCTAAAAAGTTACAAAAGCAGAAACAATTGCTATTTTTTTTTTAATAAATATGAGTAATGCTTAGAAATACAACCAGGACAGAGTTTTGGTCCTTCACAGGAAAAACACAAATTCAATTAATTACCGTATATGTATCGTATATTGTGTTATGCTGCACAAATGTAAAATATATAAAAAATAAATAAATAAAATAAAACAAAAATGCTTAAATCAATTTTACCTGTTGGAAATTCTCTTGAAAATAACAAAAGTTATTTTGATGAGCCGTTATTGATAGCAGGGCTCATTTTGAGGCAAATAGTTGATTGACTGACAATGAATATCTGTTCAGGATATGCAAGAGAACGATTTGGATTAAAATCCAACAAACCCACTAACACAGAAATTGTATTTCAGCAGTTGTTGAGATAACTCAAAGTTCCGAGCTGTAGGTCATTCGGTGTTCTAGGCAAGAGTGGACTTTAACCTCCCCCCCATGAATTAATAAAAATAGTTAGTTTTTTTGTTTTTTTCCAAGTCTATACACAGTGTGTACACAATATTATTTATTTTAAAAATCAAGACAAAACAATGCAATTCTGCGACGCAACAAACCATTGAAAAAAGAAAAAATTACAAACCTATTTTAAAATTTAGATTAATGCACTATAATACAATATAACACCTACAGGTATAGTGCAAATGTCTTCAAGGGAACAATATCAAAAATGGTGCAAAATCCAAAATTAATGCAAAGCAGTGCAAGCAAAAGTTAAAATGAAATATAAAAGCTTCAGTACAAGGACATTTCTACTTTCCTGTTTGGTTTTACTAGTCAGTAACACAAATCTTAAAACCAAAGAACACAACACAATGAAATTATATAGAATAGAACATGAATTAAAATAAAGATAAATATAAATATGGGCAGAAGACTAGCAGATATAGTTACAGTTTTGTAATATTAAAGTTCAATTCAGAGAAAGGGTGTGTTTCACGTTTATTATACCTTTTTCATTTATAATTAAAAAAAAAATGGGGGAGGCGCAAGTCGGGAAGGCCGGCCCTGGTTCCGAGTGAGTTTCTTTCTGATTTTGTCTTTGGTGAAGGCAGTCGACAACCTGCTTTTCATATCCTCCCAACTTAAAAAATAAAAATAAAATAGTTATAAACTAAACTAAAATTACATTTTCAAGTTATTACCAAAAGTAATATTCCTTAAACTATTATTATATAACTAATATTATAACTATTATCAAGTTAGAAGCAGAATGGTGGCCTAATGGTTACGCAGGCAGATTTCTAACCGCAGGGTCGCTGGTTACAACCCCACCAGGAGTCATCATTATGGACCCTTGAGCAAGGCCCTTTACCCTATCTGCTTCCTGGTGCTGCAGCCTCAAGAGGGCAGAAGATAGTATCTGCTTAGAAAGAAGCAGTATTTTACTTTTGGTCATATCAAATACTGAGTTGGATAAACTGAGAACTTTAACTTGCCTACATATTAAGTTTGACTAATATAGCATTTTAATTTAAGCACAAATAACTTATTAAGTCTGTCAGTTAAATCAATTGTGTAACTTATTAATTTGATTTCAAAGAACCTAGCTCTTTTAGGTTTTACCAAGTGAAACATTTCAGTTAGGTTAGTCCAACTATTTGCTTTTTTACGTGTACAAGATAAAGCAAATATTGAACTCAGGAGCAATGTTTTCATTTGGTTAAATCTACATAAATATTTTTTCACTAAACTAAATGAACTGCAGTGCTTCTAAAAGACCCCTTAATGGCCCCCGTCACGAGTGACGTCACAACTCCAGCTGGAGGCAAAAACAAGAAACGTCTCTGGCTAAAGACTGTGGAGGCTAGTAATGTTACAGCTTTAGAATGTTGTCTTGTTGTGTGTTTGGATGCCAGAATAGGAGGAATAATGTTAGTGGACATAAATTCAAATTTAATAGAATTCCAGCTTACACTCGTGCTCAGAAAAAACAAAGACGTAAGTCATGTATTTATCAATTTTTTTTTGATCAAAACAAGTTAAGAAAAAATTTAAAAAATGATAAGTTTCTGCCAAGGTTTTGACTTTAAAGTGTTGGACTTGAAAGTCAGTTAAATTCAGTTTGTATGTATTTAAAATATTTGAAAGTATCACATGTACATTCATTAATAATTAGCAAAACAAAATTAATAAAAGACTTCTGGTTCCTTCAAAGGCTCATGTCTTATGCATTTTAGGCATGTATTAAACAATTTCTATTGATTTGTGGTGTACATCCTGAGATTCATGACCCTAGAATATTCCTTCTGCTTTACTTGACATTGTCATTATTTATGTTTTGTACCAAATCTGATTAAAGCTTTTTCATATTCATGAGAATCTGGCAACCAGTTTCTCATGCAACAATAAGAGTTCAACCTGACTTTTGCAGTTGTTGGCATGTGTGTTAAAGACTAATTAGTGAGATAAACACTGTCAAGATACCATATGGTGGGAGAGACGAAGCAGCTTGCTAAGGTCTGTTTCCACCCAGTACACTTAAGAAATGTAAATGCAGAAAAGAAAGCTTGATTCTTGTATCAATGCATCCCAAATAAACACAGTCAGAAAGTGTCAAAATTGATGTTGGGGGGGGGGGGGGGGGGAGTTATAAATTATTACATTATTTTATTTAGCAGACATTTTTTATCCAAAGCGACTTATACAATGATTATTAAAAAAATACTTTGTTACTGCACTTAAAGCTGGGGTACTCAATTTATTTTCTTTAATTAAAAAAAAAAGTAAGTCATGTTTATTTATATACCACCTTTCAAAGTGCTTTACATATCTATCCATTCACACACCAATGGGACAGAGCTGCCATGCAAGGCACTAGTCAACCACTGGGAGCAACTTGGGGTTCAGTGTCTTGCCCAAGGACACGTTGACACATAAACCATTATAGACTGGGATCGAACCCCGGACCACTCAATCAGAGGACAACCCCTCTACCACCTGATCCACGGACAACCATGGCTCAGGTGGTAGTATATCGTAAAAATCAATTTTACCTGTAAAAATCATACGTCTCCATTCCAGAATGATCCAGCATGATTCCCTTGAGGCTCAATTATTTTTATTTTCTGTTGGGCAGATACTTTAGTTTTATGGTTTACATTTTTAAGTTTTAAAAAAAGGTTTCCTCGAAAAATGTAATTCATAAATTCTATCCATAATGAGTGCTAAATTATCCAGGTGTTTAAAGGTAACAAATTTAACGTGTTTCCATGTATTAGTATCCTACAAGTTTCTTAAAAAAAAGAAAAGATATGGAATTTGCTGGTTTAAAAACCCTGTCTTATTATTGAGGGAACATTTGTTTTACTTTTTAACTTAAGCTCATTTAGTAGCATGTACTTTTTTACTTTTACTCAAGTAAGGGAGCAACTTCAATACTTTTACTTTTACCAGAGTCATTTTTCATTCAATCTATACTTTTATTCGAGTACTGAAGAATCGTACTTTTGCCACCTCAGCATTCCAGTGATGGCTCAGGTTGGATTCAAACTAGTGACCCTCTGATTACAACACAGCTTTCGTGATTTTACCAGAAAATTATTTTGGATTTAATAAATTCCAAATACCTGCTTGTATTTATAGCATTTTTTACAAATTGAGCTAAAAGAACAAATGATGTTGACTATATGAACCATCAAAAACCACAGTCATTTTTGTAGATCTTTGGATGAGAGGGCACTACAAAGGGTCAGATGACTCACTGCATTATGTTAATGTTGAAAAAAGGAACAGAAAGTCTTGTTCTCCTTTGACTCAGACCAATTTTTATCCATTTCCTTGTCTATTTTTATCCCCACTGACATCCTCCAAATTGTCTTGTTAGAGTGTTGATGAAAAGGAGAAGATAGTGCAATTGAGAGGGCGAGGAAAATGAGACGGGCTATAAAATATGGTTTAGACATGTTCATACGAGGTGGTCACATGTCCATGATGGGTTTAATTAAATTTTTTGAGCACCTCAAACAATGAATGGAAATATTTGCACTAAATAGCCTGTAACTGAAAAATATTCCCTCTTTGATTTACTCTTCACAGACACGGTCTGATAATGTCATCTCCACACTTGAAGATTCTTTTCTAATTTTGGTACAGGTTTAATTACAAGTATAAATTTAGTGGAGGTCCTTAATGTTAGGAGATCATTTTAATTTTCTGAAACTCTCTTCCATGTTAGTCTTTTTTATCTAAGTTGAACAGCATCTGGGAGCTTTGTGTGTGGACTTCAACACATCTTAAAATAAATGTTGTCAATTTGAACAGAAGAAAATCATAAAGGAAATGCAATACTTACATGTAAAACACAAAAAGGTCATCTTTTTTCCCAAGGAATTACTGTTTTTAATAATCATTTTTGAATCAAAGGTCACAAAGTTAGCAGACAAGGTCTATAAATACCTTCATGAAAGTCAAGGGAAACTTTTCTAATTTCAACATCAAAGGAAATGAAGACATGCATGATGTTCAAGGTGCTAAAAAGCCTGAGCACTGTAGAAAAACACTCAGCTTGTTTTATCTGAAACATTTTAATTAGTACTTTTTCTTTCATTATATTCAACTAGTTTACTCAAGCTAGTTAAAAGAAGTAAATAGAGAATAGAGTACTGCTTTTGAACACATGACATGGGGACTTGGGACACTTGGGGGTACTGAAAATATATCATTCAGTATGTTTTGTTGTTTCTTTTTCAATAATGAGATGGAAAATACATGAAATGATGAAAAACATCTAATATGCCTTATGTGTGACTAAATGGTAGTAAATACATTTTCTTTATACATTGGGGATGCTAAGATTTAGTCATTTTTTTATTCATTTGGAAAACCAAAATTACAGTGACGTCAGAAAGTTAGCACATTGATGACAAGGTGACTTAACACAAATCTAGAGAGTTTAGTGCAAATGTAAGAAAACATTATGTTAAGATGATTTTATGTTTTCAACTGTTGCATGAAAACAATAGTGAACGAGAATATAATAATGACACCATAATTGTTCAGTTGCGTCGTACACCAGTGTAATATTTGATTTCAAATTTTACTATCATCGTCTGACCCCTCCTTGGGGCTTTCTCGGGTGTGTGTGGTGGGTGCGGGGGCTGTCCCTGGGATCTCTGGGGCATCTGGCGGGGCTGCTCGGTCGTGGGGGAGGGGGTTGGGTGGCCTGGGGCTCCTTGGCTCCCGTTGTTTCTGCTGGCCTGGCTGTATCTTTCGGCCCTGGGCGGCACTTGAGTTTGCAGAAACGGTTTTTGCACAAACATTGGTCATGGATGCACTGGCACGCCTTGGGCTGTGGGATCAAACTTGTACTGGTTTTAACCTTAGACACGTTCATCCCAAATACCAGTTTTAGGTATAACCACTCACTTTTTCCCTCTGTCCACAGCCACCATCATTATACCTAAGCTGGGTGTTTTGTCACCCACTTCAATTTCCCCTCCCTTGTCACCAGACTGGCAAAAACATAATATGCATTGCTGTTTCAAAAAGATTGCACTTCTTGTAGTGTTGATCTTCGACAGTATGTGCAGACAAAGAAAAAAACAAAACAAAACATTCCACTGGACAGATGAAACTAATGTAGACATTATTGGGTTCATGAGCACGGACAAAAATCCAAATAATCAAATGTGGGGAAAAATTGACAGTTTTATTTAACTTGTTAGAAATATGTTTTAAAAAGACAAATCTAAGGATTTGGATTAGGTTGAAATGTGCATTTTAAAAAGAGCAATTGACACTCGATACTCTTTTTATAATTGCTTTGAGGCTATTGATGCTGTTCTCAGTAACCACAGGGAAAATGTGAAATATCTCAGAAATGGTTAAAGATTGGTTCTGTAGTTTACAGTAGATAATAAATCTGATTCATCAGGAAATTATGTTTCTTTACCAATTCAAAGGTTGTTTTAATTAAAGAAGTGTATTCAAATTGTTTCACTTACTGTGCAAATAAAAAAAAAAATATTATAATTCATGCTTTTGAAAAGCAAACTCATACTCTTTACAACTCAACTATGACAATGATAATTTAAACAGATCTTAAATACATATTTTTATTCATTAAAAAAAGACACTTTTTATTACCTTTCAGTCTGTTCATTAAATAGTCCATATTATATTAATACACTCCAGTTCCACTCCTTTTGCTTCTTAACATACTGTTGGTCAAAGAAAGAGGGAAAAAATGAGTCAAGCGTATGAAATCATCCTGCTGAGCTGAGCTAATGACATGGATGTAAAGGGGACCCCCTGCCAGTCTGGACTACTGTGATGATAGAAGACATGAGAGTGGACCAGCAAGCTTTTCAATTTTTAAAGTGAGAGCTGATGCTGGTATTTGCTGCGGGCAATGGTACCATCTTTGTATCTTGGTTGCTCTGCACTCGTCCACTGTGAAAGGATGAAATTAGCACACGTACGAGAACTCGGAGATCAACTCAATTTCGTATTCTACAGCTACCCTAACCTTGGAATCATGATTCTAAACTATGTTAATAAAAGGGAAAGTCTTTTAGAATTTACTTGAAATACATTTGTACAATGTAGATTTGTATAATAAGCCTGCAGCAGTTGAGGCTGGGTCTTTATGGGTAAAAAAACAACTCATAGGAATAAGGTACATTTCATTTAGAAAGAGGGGGAACTTCACACCCCTCTTGTAATCAATTTGACATTTACAGTTTCTCTGAATCATCACGATCAGGAAACGTGTAGATAGCTAGTACAAATTCACATTTAGTTGTATTGACTAAATGGCTGTTGTATCACGTATAGCAGCAGCATTGTCTTTTTCGGTGTCAATATATTTTCCAAGAACCCTAATTTGCCCATAAAGATAACCTTTATTAGTCCCACAAAGGGGACAATTGCACTGTTTCAGCAGCAGATAAACAAACTAAACTAAACTAAAATAAAGCAGCCTGCCAACTCAATTTAAATCGGTTCTTTATATATACTAGTACAGTGCCCGTCGGAAGTATGCATTCATATAGTGGGCGCTTAAGGAGAGTTGTCAATTACGGGCATAATAATATACTCTGTAGCATTATTAAGGGGTATATTTGCAGGTGCAAAGTAAAATAACGTGTGCAATTTCCCTGGTTTTATTCTATGAGACATGCACATGATGAATGTGTTGGTTTTTTTTACTCATTTTTACATTTTTTGTTTTAATTATTGTTTGTTGTTGCCATTGTAGTGTTATTCTGGAGTAATTTTGTGTAATTTTGTGTATTTTTTTATGTAGTTTTTCTGTCATTTTAGTGTATTTTTAGTATAAATATTTAGTTTTGTGTATATTGAGTCATTTTCATATTTTTGTTGTTGTTTTATGTATTTTTTCTGTAATATATGTTTTTTGGAGTCATTTTGTATATTTTTGTGCATTTCTGTTGTTGTTTTGTGTACTTTCTGTATAAATATTGTTTAGTTTTTTGTTTTACGTCATTTGTGCATTTTTTTGTATAATTATTGTTTTTTGTTGCATTTGTAGTGTGATTCTGGAGTCATTTTGTATCATTTTTTAGTGTATTTTTTGCATTTCCGGTGTGTTTTGTGTATTTTTTGTTTAAATATTTAGTTTTGTGTATTTTGAGTCATTTTCATATTTTTGTTGTTTGGTGTGTGTTGGGGGGGGGGGGGGGGGGATCCATTCTAAATTCATGCGCACCAGTCCATCCACGTGTACCTGCCTAACTTTCACTAAACTTCTCTATTGTCAGTAGTTAGATGTAGTGGCAGGTGTGTCGTGAGAGAAGCTGCAGTAATCAGGTGACCTTCACTATGTAGCAACATGTAAACACATAAATCTGACTCAGAGCGTAACACTGCAGTCACTACCACCCTATGGACGGGTGTCGTGACACAGACTGTAACCGGACTAAATGGTGGTCCGTTATTCACATACCTGCACGCATGTCACGTAGACGGTGATCGACACTGAAGCCCACCTGATCGATGTGTGTGTATGTGAGACTCTACCTGAGACTCTAATCTCCTCCGTTGGTTCTCACACACGCGCACAAAATGTGCAGCTTTCAACACAGCAGCCATTGCCGTCAATAACTTCCGGGTGAGCTCTGTCCGGTCTAAATAGCGAAAGGTCAAACTAACATGAAAATAAACGTTTTGAAACATTATCACCAAATAAGGAACAGTAAAAAGTATGTTTCCTCAAAAGAGAAGTCCACGGGAGCTCACTACCACGCTACGGACGTGTGTCGTAACACAGACTGTAACTTGACTAAATGGTGGTCCGTTATACAACTTCCGGGTGAGGTTTGTCCGGTGTAAATAGTGAACGGTCTAACTAACATGAAAATAAACGTTTCGAAATGTCATCACCAAATGAAGAACAGTAAAAAAAGAAAAGAGAAGTCCACGGGAGCTCACGCACGCACCGGAAGTGAGTTGTGCTGTGAAATAGATATAGATGGTGCGCTAGCGCCCCCTCACACCCTGAGGTCAAAAGTTGAATAGGTTTCATTTCGGGGCCGTCCAGTAGTGAAATAAAATTAAAATAAACATTTTGAAATGACCAAATAACAGATACACACACTCGGGGTATTTGGAACCCGTTGACCGAGTTTCAGGTTGAACTGGCACTACGTCGGGGAGATATTTGCTCCACACACACACTCACACACATCCACACACACACAGACCTCCCTTGAATTATAGTATAGATATATTTATTTAATCATTCCTGTTTATTTTATTGTGTTTGAAAATTGTTTGTATGATTGATTTTTATACTTTGAGGGCCGAATTCACAAATTAAATCAGATTCAGATTAGATGTAATGTACGGTGCCAAAACAGCACTGAATGGAGGTTGTTTTCTCAGTTTTATGCTGCGTTCACACCGAATACGTCTTCTGCGGCACCGCTCAAAAGGTTCCGCATGTGTCGCAAGATAAAAAAATGTCCCCATTCGCTTCATATGCACGTTTGAAGCGCAGTACCGCCCACCAGCTACACATCCAACCCGGGGAGTTTCACTGCCTGCTGAAGAGAGGGGCTGAGCTCCTTTTTCTCCTCTCATAAACATAAACCACCAGTGAAAAAAGCCAGTGTGATTAGTGGCTAATGCTATCTTAGCTCAGTGCCTAATTTCAAAGATGAAAACTACAGAGGAAAAGCCATGCCATTCAGTTCCAGATGGTCACACAGCTTCTACTCCATCTACTCAATCTGAAATAAAGGGTGGTAATTCAGTTGCTTCCCTAAATCCTTTGGTGACGTAGTGTCCTTTCCTGCTGCGTGGAATTCACTAACATTGCAGCAATCATTTGTGTATGAGCAGAACTGGTGCAGACCGCCCCTATTGAAATTAGTGTTTTGTTTGTTTATTGTGGCAGACAAGCACACTGACATTTGAGGAAGTTAAATTTGAGCCAGATTGACTACTCTGCCTGCTGCACAATTATTTAATAATGTAGAAAACTAAATAAACAAATAATTGTATTTATTATTTTTTTTAATTTTTAAAACAGCAACTTTAAAACCTAATGATATTTTTCCCTCTCATTTAATGTGGGTGCTCCATCCGGTCCTGTAACTTTTCTCTGATCAGTGCATGCGAAAATAGGCAGATTTGGACTGAAACCGTCCTATTGATCTGCCATTGATCTGAGTTAATACAGTCTGTCAATCAGTCTGCATTCTTTGAAGATGAACTACTGACCATCATCCAGTGCAGGTCTGAGCAGCGCTATGTCACGCACACTCTCATGTCACCGTTGTGCCATCGGTGATCATGCATAAATTACGCATCTGATCTTGTTGATTGTGGCCTGACATCAGCACGACAAGAAACTTAGACGGTCAAAACATGGAGAGAAAGGAGCTTAGCGGAGCAGTGAGTCCTAAGTGATATTGATCCATTGTCAATCCATATATCCATCTCTGTGCACAGCGACCCTCTTTCTCTCTGTCTCTCTCTCTCTCTCTCTCTCTCTTTCACACACACACACACACACACACACACACACACACACACACACACACACACACACACACAACTGGAGCCTTTTGGTAATCTCTGTTGTGTTTTCTGTCCACATTTACTGCAGCGATGACCTCTACGTGTGTGTTTGTACCTCCGTTTCAGTTGTACTATTTTTCTGTACTAAAACAATCACCGCAAACAGTTCCAGATTTCATGAATCACATTGCTCTCCCTGCATAACTTTATTTGCATTTCCCATACTTTTGCTCTGTCTGGGAGATCTGCCTACTATGCATATTCATGAGAGGGGAACGTGCTAAATGAATTGAGGGCGCATTGGGAAGCGCAGCTCACGCACACTCCTGATTCCCTGACCTTTATACTCCTTATTAGCGCATGGAGTGACGTTTGCACACGATTTAATACCACTAAACCTTTTGTGAATCAGCCCCTGAGTGTGCCCATCGTTCAATAGTCCTGCATGGGAATTTTCCATCCAAGCCCAATTTGATTAATTTGTGACAATTCAACAAAAATCTTTTGAAATAAGTGTTATACAGTCTATTTTTTAGCTTATGAATTGATTTGTCGATTTGGCTTGTTTTTGTGTTTGATTTCCTTCATGCCTTGCTCACTGGAAGAGTGAACACTTTTGTAGTTGATTATCTAGCGCATTATGTGCAAGTTGGTCCCTGCTTAGAGAGAGTGCTTGTAGGTCAGTAGCTGGAGAAGACACGCCTCCAGGAAGCTCTCTGCCGTGATTGACATGTGAGCAGACACGCCCACAAAGGTGAGCATGTCAGCGTCCTTTGCGCAGTGCTATGTATGTATTTTCTACAGTCTATGTATGTACCGGTGAACGCCCCGCGCCCACGCTCTGTCTCGTGTTCATAAAGCAGCATGAGCTCGGCTATGGAGTGGGTGGGAGGAGGGCGGGCCGTCCTCTGACCCTACGTCACCGTGCGCGGAGGAGGAAGTCAGTGTCTTGTCTATAGACACGCCCACTCATGAATATGCAAAAGTAGGCCGCAAATCAGCCTGTTTGTGTAGAGTTGCTCAGAAAGTGACTTTTCAGAGGCTAAAACTCTGGAAAACAGGCGAGTTTGGGAAAATAAACCCCAAAATACTATGTTTTGGGGGTTCTTCAAACAAATGGAGATGGGTGAGAAATAGCATGACAAGGGACCTTTATTGCTAGGGGTTAGGGTAATGAAGAGTTAGAGTAATGAACAACACTTAATGATTGCCTTCATGACACCACATTCATGCTAATGACAGGGGTCACGTCATAATAATGACAGTGTAATGTCAGCCTTATTTATAAAACTTCAAGTAAAGTGTTAACGAAAGTTGTAAATCTGAATATGTTTTCTGTTTTTCAAACTTCCTTTTAAAATGTATTTCCAAAGCGTTTTAAAACTTGATAAATTGTCTTTGAAGGCCACAGGTTTCACTTCATAAATGTGTATGAGAACAAACTATAAATTATTTTTGAAGTATACGTTGAAAGTATGGAGGGATGTTGATGTTTGTAGAAAGCGTAAAAGTAGGCAATGTCTGATTGATGACTAATTCTTCAGCTCATAAAACCTCTTCCCACAGAAACAAGGCAGTTTCCTTTTCTTCTCCTGGAGCTGTCACATATATTGTCTTGTGTTAATGTTAATAATGCATCCTAATGAGCTGATCGGTTGCCCTTAATTTGTGTTAGGAAAAGTGCTGAGTTTTAAAAAGTCTACCCATTAGCTGGTCAAATAACATTTCACTTTTTTTTTTTTTTTTTATTCTATTCCCATTACTGACTTTAATGGCCATGAACTTCCTTGCATACAATTAAATTGTAAATGGCAAACTCATTGGTAGCTCATTCTCAAATAGTGATTAGCATTTATACTTTTTTCCCACATCTTTTAAGCAAAAGACAATATTAAATAATACCCCTTGTTTTCTGTTTTCTAATCTCATGTACAGTATAATAATAATAATAATAATAATAATAATGTATATTTACATGCTTTGTTGTGGTAAGATCGGAAAATTACCCAATAATAAAGTCAATGAAGATTTAACATTTTTCATATATATATATATGGCTATTTAGGCAATACAAGACCTCACCTTAAATAAAAAAAAAAAAAAAAGTCTGCTCTGAACCCCAACCTTACATTAGTAAGTAGTAAGTTTGTTTGTCATAGCGATAGTACAGTACTTGGTATTTCAATATTTTCAAATTTATTGGAATGGGCAACAAAACATTTTAAAAATAAGTTTATAACTTGCTTAAGGAATTTATTGATTCTCAAGTTAAAGCATTCTGAAACCTGACATTTACAGATGGCTAAGTGGCAAATAGTATTGACCTGCACGCCATGTTGTGTAACTGAGCTTTAAGTTATGGCGTTCAAAGGTCAGTGCTTCAGTCTGTCGATAAGGACTGAACAGGTCCCACAAATATCAGAAAAACATCACAAAAGTTTGGTATAATAAATGGGTTGCAATGGCCAAAAACAAATATTATGTAATGCTCATATTTACCAAAGAATTTCAACATTTAATTACATACCACTAGAAATTATAAACAAAGACAATTACCCCAACTGGCAAAGCATTTTTACAGCAAAACGTCTGATCTGATTCCACCTGCGTGACTTTTGCTTGTTATGATTCAATTGATTTGTAATGCCTCCTTTTGACATGAATATTAAAAAGCTCATATTCGGAGCTAGAGCTAATATCATGCTGAAAATAGCCAAGGCAAGAACATTTATATGTAGAAAGCGACACATTACAAAGACAAATTAAGCAGCAGACTAATCGAGGCAATGTAATTCGTCAATTAAGGGTAATTAATTTTCAGAGGCAGCAATGTCTGCCCCTGATTTAAATATAGTCCTTTATGATAAATTCAATCAAATGGTACTTTGCAGTTAAACACCAGATATAATGCTCTCATGAAAATTTTAAAAGACAAGAAATTTGTCATTTACACATTAATCGTCACGGGAAAATAGTGTTATACAATTAAGTTACACTAAAAGTGATGAATGTAACTTGGTAGGTGCAGCTATTCTATTTCGTGAAGGTACTCTAATACCGCAGATCCAATATTGGCAATGAAAGACATACATAATAAAACAATGTACAGCAAAGTTTCTGATCTAGCTTATGGTTTTACATGTGTAAGGATGATTTGTTGGTTTTTGTTGTTGTTTTTTTTTTTTATATATATATATAATTCTGTCAAATATTTAATTAAAAAAAAACAACAAAAATAAAAACATGCAGTGCTTTAGACCTGTTACAACCTAAAACTTACCCCAATAATTTTTAAAAAAGAGTTTTCTTAAAGCCACACCGAGGACTTTGTGACCTAAAGAGTTAACATATATGAGTTATTTTAAATGATTCCTCAGGCCAATATACATCGCTTGACAGTTTCAATGCTCCAAGCGGGGTTTCCCTCTTAAAAAATCGCCCATGTAACCCCCAATTTCCACTGGATGCGGCTCCGCAGAGTTACGTGTCCGCCGCGCCACCGGAACTTCCACTTTAGTCTATGTGTTAATTTCCACCGGGTCCGCTGCGCTGTGTGTCTGCTCCTTCCTAGCTGTGGTCGTCCCGTGCCCTCCGCCAGATATACACAGGACTTCTATTTCTGGCGAACACCGGAGCATGACGCATCAATCAGCACTTTTCAAAATAAAACACTTTCACTATATTGTTTCCTCTCGTACTGTAACTGCACCGTAAACTGCAGCAACTTTGATTTAGTTCATGGTTTACTGGTGCAGTTTTATCTCTTCTCTGTTGGCTGTTGTTAAAAAATGTGGCGATGACAAATCCAGAGTCCAACCTTCTTGTTCTCCTTCGTTAGGAACGCTGACCTGTTAATCTGTTTATTGTTGCATTTATAACACAAACTTTTAACTGTGTACTCGCGTGATTATATAAATATCTTCTGTCTCGTGACGTCAGAGTCGTCCAACCGTAGTGCACCGTGGCACACTCAAAATGCAACCGGTGGGAATTACCAGACAGCGGACAGCAGGGCAATAAGGACAGACATTGGCCAGGTCATGTGACCTGGAGAATGCCTGGAGAACCTTTCACTTTACAGCAGTCACCTGACAACCATCTCTGATATACTCATGGAGCTGAGGCTTTTGCTACTACTTTTCACTAAGTGGTGCTTTTTGGTCGCTGACGCGGTGACCAGGGAACAGTGTTTGTGTGTGTGTGTGTGAGTGTGGGTGTGTGGAGAGGTGGTGATGGAGGAGATCACTTCTTTTCCTTCTTCTCCGGGCATATGTTTACAGAACTTATCTTAGACAGCTCTGCTTTTACGGTTTAAATGATCAAGCTTACGGAGTTACTAAAGGATGAGTTCACTCAGAATGTAGGCTTATTCAAGAAGTTAACTGCTTTAATTTTGCCCTGATTAATTGAGGATGTATAGTACAGCCGTACAGCCCACCGGTGCAGCGGGAGGGAGCAGCTGCTGCCGCGGCTCTACAGACAGTGAAGGACCGGAGAGTTGTCGCTTGAAGTTGCTTAAAAAGTTTACATTTGAGCAACATGGTCACGTTTGACCTAGTCGCTCAAATCACACGTCACATCGCTTGAGGAGTATAACTTGAGGTCGCGTCATTTACATTGATTTGAATGTAATCATTTCAGTCACTTCAGTCGCGTTCGGCGTGAACGCACATTCAGGCATGTCGCGCAAGCGACAGATTCCTACTTACATAAAACTAACTTTACTTTTCTTTAATAGCGAGTCGATGATCTCAATGTTAAAAATGTTAATCCATCAGATATAATTAGTATCAAAGTTGAGTTAAAAACTGATCAAGATACCAATGTTTCAAAGAAAAGTGAACAACTGAGAGATAGAAATAATATTCAATATAAGACGTCAGAGCAAACAAAATAAACCTTTTGTGAACTTTAATGAATATATCCCTCCTGCAGTGGATGAGGATTGATATTTATCTTTTTTCAGTTTACTGACTTATTACAGAATAGAAAATAAGCCTGATGCGTTATTCCAATTCTCCTAAGTTTTAAAGCTTATCTTTAATGTCAAACAATGCAGCACTGTGGCAATAAATAGCATCAACATTAGAGTTCTAAATGTCACATATCACTCAGTTTTTAGTTAGGAAATAATGAAATTCAACTTGAATATATAGTCAAGCTATGCTGAAATGATGAGAAAGAGGTTAAAATGACAATCATGGACATGGCACAGAGCCAGTTTCAATAGTCCCTGATGAATATCAGCTTCCAAGTCAGATCCCATTGGACAAAATTGATCTGCCTGCAGAAAGGTAACAAATCTGTTCATCTGGGACTATGTCTTTGTGACCTGTGGGCGATGCAGCCCACAGAGTCAATGAATCAAGGTCACAAGGTGAAAATGAGAAGTGCGAGGAAAGGATGCCAGGGTACACTTGTGTGGCTGTGTGTTTGTGTGTGTTCTCTTTGAGTTTGTATGAATGTGTGTTTTTATAACTACACATATACAGTACACCCATGTAACTGTTCACTTTTAAACATTACATATGGAAAGCAGTAAACATATGCTACATGAAGAAAAAATAACAATATAATATAACCTTATATGAACTATATTATGATAAAAATCTTGCACATAACTTTCAATGAATTGGAGAAAAAAAAAGTATGCCCTCCAATAAATCAACTTTCTTGCTTTTTACCGAATCAATGTATGAAATCTCTTTCATCTCAACTGCAGCTGAGATGAAAAGGATTTCATACATTGATTCAGTGGCATCATAAGTGTTTTTTTAGGGCTAAAGCCCTAGATAATATTTAATTAGCCCCGAAAATCATTTAAAAATAAAATGAATTATTAAACTTCCCGACGGTCCTTGAACACCCCTTATTTCCCTCTGGGTTATTAATATAATTTATTACTTTAATAAAATAATTTAATAACAATGATAAATAAATAATAACAATAATAAATCACATAATTTATTTATAATTTCTATGCACCAACTGAGAGTTACTAGTCTCACAAGTTGATTATAAAAAATACAGTACATTACCATTGTAACTTTCTTGCTGTGTTTATTGTGGAAAATGTGAAATAATTATTTCAAAATCATAATCATTGGTATACATATATATTTCATACTTATCGCCGATTCTAACTTATGCTTATTATTTTATCAATAATTGACTCATAAAATGCATGTAAAGAAATAGGCTTTAAGTTAAAACACACAAATTGTACAAATACTCAAGAGCTGCTAAAAAAGACAGTGCTTGTTGTCGCTAGTCTTTTACAAAAATGATAATCAATAGATAACTTCCACAAAAAAATTATGTGATCAAATCTATTGTCATTATTGATTTACTACTCACTTCTACCGCCTGTAACAGGAAGTTGTATATATTAACATCAATGAGGGCTAGAATAGTGTTACATAATTAAAGTAGCTAAATCTTTGCTTAGCTTTACAAAACCTACTTACTATTGTTTCAGCTGCTATCCAGAGTTCCTGAGAAACGTCTTCGATGTCCCGCCCTAAAAAGCTCCATTTCCTCCCACTGCCTCTCCCAATCTACCAGAAGCCACGCCTCTATTTTCAGCACGTGTATCACGGAACATAACAAGGTCGCATCGGGTCACATTGATATAGGTCTGTGGGTCAGGTAAGAACCAAAATCATATTTTGTGTACCGCGGCCTTGTTTCCGTGCACAGTTCTGCATTCACTTTGATTGACAGTCTCAAAAATGAGAAGTCGAAGCCTATTGGATGGGAGCACTCGGCAATCGTTTCTATTTGTATAGGACGAAGGAGGGACTTACATACATTAATGTATATGAAAGACCACCGGCAGTAGGTATTTTTTCACTTTTCAAAAGAATCATACATAAACAAATTTCTCAGAAACTCCAGATATCAGCTTTAAGGCTGCTATAGAGACAAAACTTTATCAGATAAATTCAAAGTGTAGGCCTCATAGATCAATAAATCAAAGATCATTTGCTAGAAAAAAAAGATCTGAAAGGTTGAAATTGCCACTGAAAAGTATTTTTATTTATTTTTCATCTCCACTGTTTATTGAGATTGTCAGAAAAGTTTGAACAAAAACAAACTTCCAAGCAACCAACGGTGGCTGTCAGAATCCAGACCCACACCTGATTGGCAGTTTATTCTAGTCCATCACAATGTTGGTCACAATGTCACAGTGGAAATCATTTCAGTCGCATTACTTCCACTGAAGTATGTAACATACTGGGATCCCTGAGGACCTCTGCTCCTGGGTTCGACAATGTGAATGCAGAGCTACTGAAAGTGATTGCTGACTCCATCACCAAACCACTGACTCATACTGTATATTCAGCCTGTCATTCATCAAAGGAATTGTTGAACATGAATTGAAAACAGCCAAATTTATCCTGATTTATAAATTTGATAGGGATGTAACAATTCACTCAACTCCCGATACGATTCGATTCACGATGCTGGGTTCATGATATGATTCTCTCACAATTTATTTTACAAAATGGGACTTTAGACAAATGATGACCGAAATATATTCCTTTATTTTTTTTTTGGGAAAAAAAACTAGAAAATACTGTACTATTTTCCTTTTATTTTTCATTGTCAGAAGAATCCCTTGATAAAATATTCAAAACACTGCAATTTAACTAAAAATCAATCTTGAATGAAATGAATAAAGGAATAATACAAATGAAGAAGAAGGCTATTAATTTAAATTCTGTTCTATAGTAAACAATGCAAAACTGCATAATAGTCATTTTTCTTTGAAAATGTATTTTGTGCCTTAACAATTGGACTTTAAAAAAAAAAACAGTCATTGCACTGTATTTACATCAGATATTTGTTTGGACCAGCAGAGGGCGCTGGTAACCCAGTGGTCAGTTGGCATGCAGATATCCTTGCAGTGAAGAAGAGATGCTATGCGCTGGCAGACAGAGCTAATAGAAAAACATGACTTTTACAGATATTCACATAATATTACAGATATTCTTTCGGTGCTAAAGGGGTAAGGAATCATTTATGAACATGTTTAAGAGTAGAAGGCGGCCAGAAGGAAAGTCGTAGCAGATTCCGCCCGCCGCCAACACTTAAGAGAAGGACAAATATATATAGCGCCCTCTGCTGTTTAAAATTTTTTTTTTATCCAATCGATTATCAAAAATATTATTTGCAGATAATACCAGTTTGTTTTATTGACAAAAAAATCCAATTACTCTCATTAAAATTGTAAATGAGGAATTAGCAAAAAATTGCAAAAATAAAACTTCCACATGTGAACAATAATGAAGTTGAAACATAATATTGTGTGATTATCTTAAAGCTGATATCTGGAGTTTCTGAGAAATCTATGTTCATGTATGATTCTTTTGAAATGCGAAAAAATACCTAACTTGTCTTTTACTATAGTCTACTGCTGGTGATCGCCTAGTGCGCCCAGTCAATAGGCTTCAACTTCATGTTTTTGAGACTGTCAATCAAAGTGAATGCAGAACTGTGCACGGAAACAAGGCCGTGCATCACAGCAGCAAACAGGTAAATATAATTTTGGCTCTTACCTGACCCATAGATCTATATTAATGCGACCTGATGTGACCTTGTTATATTGCGCGATGCGCGTGCAGAAAAGTAGAGGCGTGGCTTCTGGTAGATTGGGAGAGGCAGTGGGAGGAAGTAGAGCTGTTTAGGGCGGGACATCGAGACGTTTCTCAGAAACTCCGGATATCAGCTTTAAGTACGTTTTAAAAGAAGTAATTTGTTACATTTCTACACCCAACCATTACTGAGTAAATTATTATTTTTTTTTTAAAATTATTAACGGACATTGTGCAACTACAAAAACTGAAATGACCAGACAACAGTCAATTGCATCACATCATAGCCGACCATTCAGATTAAACGTAATGCACAGCATTGAATAGAGGTTATTTTACCACTTTCTTTGGTTCAGGTTGGGGCTTCTACCTATTATGTTGTTACCCACGTGGCACATTTGGCATGGCACTGTTTTAGAATTCATAAAAGTAGCTATACTTAGAGCTGGTGAATTGGTTTTATTTTGAATTTAATTCATTGGTATCTCTTCCTTTTTAAGTTTATATATGAGATGTTTACTGCATGCAAGGGAACCATGATAAGATGTATTAGCAACAATATTTGCGGTGGGTGAAAGTAACTTTTACTTTGAGTCCCATTTAATTGAGTTATGTTTTACTTTTACTTGAGTATTTTATGTATGACTTACTTGTACTTGAGTGCAATTTCAATCAAGTAACAGTACTTGCCGCCCTGTGGCGACCGACAGTCCTCCCACTCCTGTCCTCCCATGTTATATGTGATTGTCTTTTCATGTTTCTTGGACGGGTTGAAACTGAAACTGAGTTGCCCCTCGTGGATACGTAAATAAAGTATTTTGAATCTGAAAGTACTTTGGGAGCTGCTACACTTTCCTTTCATCCTTACAATGACGTTTTGAGGTGTGATGGGACGTATGTTAACCCAAAATGTATAAGCTCAACTAATTTCCCCTTCCCACTTTTTTGTTTCAGAAAGAATAGGAAATGTATAGACTTATCAGTGGCACAGCGGTATAGGGCATTCCAATTCAATCCTCAAACACAACTGACATGTGTATAAGACTTCACCGTTTTATCAGAGCCTGACATTTTCTATTGAACCGGTACAAATGGCATTTCCCCAGACAACTTGTTAACTTTTAAAGGTTGATAGATTCTGTACACATCAGGCTTAAATAAGCAGTGGATCATGCTGAAAAACAAAGCTTTGAGATTAGCTGCTGTCAACTCAAGGATAAGATGTTTCAGTCTGAGCAGTAAAATGTGAATGCTATTTATAAGGTGACAGGGAACATATTGATCTTGAAACATTTATTGGAGAAAAGAACCCAATTTGCGGTTTCACTTCTCCTGCTGCTGTCCCGTTTCCCCTGACTACAATTAAAAATAATTTGATATCACACAGTGTAACTTGAATTTAAATGCTGACACTGCATAAATTATGCTTCACTTCTCAAAAAAACAAAAAAATGAAATAATCAAACAATTTGATAATAAAAATTCATTTGATGATTTGATGATACAATTTAATTTGATGATTTGATGATACAATTTAATTTGATGATTTGATGATACAATTTAATTTGATGATTTGATGATACAAAATACTTGTTTAACAGGGACCAGAAAAATTAGGAAGAATTACTAGAAGCCGTTTTCCGTGATGTTCCAAAGTAATCCTGTCTCATTTACACACTCGCCACTATAGTGCTAGTTACAAAAGTAAATAATAATTAGTTACCATTACTAGTTACTTCACTAAAAAAGTGACTCGTCTTTTTTTACCGTTTGTTTGTCTGTTAGCAGGTTCACGTCAAAGTACGGATTTTGACAACGTTTCAATCAAAGATAGAGCTTACATATACAGGTGATCTGGATCAATATACTGATTCTGGATCAGTTTGAAAAATCAAAAACTCCCGATCTGTCATCATTAGTGAAATTTCAAAAACTCATATCTCGGTTCGTAATTCACCGATCTTTTATTACATTTTACTCAGTATGTTGTGTTGGATCAGGATTGCGCATTTTATCCCAGTCTATCAAATAAAATAAAATGGGGGTGCCCAAGCCCTTACAATCGGACCTATTGTGTCTTTTTTATTTAGTTTTTGTGTTTGTAAATGTTTTGGGCAGAGAGAACAGTAATTGTCTTGTACGTATAGTGGAATAGACAGTTTAGCTGACGTTAACTTTGACCTTGACTTTTTTCCAATCCTTTAAAGTGTCAATAATCATGATATTATGATTTTTTTGTGCTCTTGTTTCGGCACTGTTACTGTATGGCGAATAATACACAATATTGATACTGAGAAGTCCATCTGTTTTTGTTTTAAATGGCCATGGCTGGCTGTAGCCCAGCGTAGTACACACAGCAAAAAAGGTTGGATACAGCGGTAATAATCAACCTGTCCATCACATGGAGACAGTGTGTAGACACTGAGAGAATGAGCTCTAATATGAATTGACACAATGAAATAAGTGAACAGAATGAACCAATAAAAGATTCATTTTAATATTGGTATTAATTTAAATAATATGAAATTCCGTTGCACAATGGGTAATGACATACTGTATCTGTAATTTAAACTACTTTTTTTTTTTTTTAAAATCCAGTCAGTTAATTTAAAAACACAGCCTTTGATAAAACTAGGACAACACCATTAGTGGAGTTATTTGGCAACATTATGGACAGATGGCATCAGTGAAAACCCAAGCTCAAAGAAGGAGTTTGTTTATGAGATTCAAGGGCCCGGTGACAAATTGGGATAAATAGAAAGGACAGGATGACACTGACATAAATGCCCAGTTAGGGGCATCAATTCTTTCCATCAATGTTCTGTGCACTCATCAGTATGATGGCTATGCTCTGCATCACTGCTGACTGGGCAATGGCAATTGTGTGACACATGGAGAAAAAAATGGAAGGGAAAAGGAATTGTGACAGTGACACAGAATTGTATAATGACCACCACCTTTACCTTGTCTTTTTCTTATTCATTTAGTTTATGAAAAATTGTAATACAGATGTCTGATGTTTTTGTTGATGTTTGTTTTTTTGGTCAGGTTGTCCTTGTCGGACCTAAAATAGTATTAAATTGTATTTGGTCCATGGAAGCGCTTGCCTTTATTAGGTGTGATGGGTTGGAAGTTTGTTTTAGTGCGGCTGAATTCATGCCTGGCAGATTATCAGTGGCTTGCTGTTTCAACACATGGATAATTCAATTTATAGACACAAATAATGCAAGTATTATGTGGGAGTTAAACTGAACTGTGCCCAATTTTATATATTTATAAACCAAGACGCATTTCTTGTCACAAAATAAGTGTGCTTAAAGTGCACATTCTTTAAACTAGCTCGAGATCAGTGTGAAAAGACTGCTGTGAAATGGGTTTCCATGGTAAAGCAGCTTCAAGCTGCCAAGTGCAATACTAAGCATTCAATGCAGTGTTCAGCG